>NC_037672.1:40115248-40415248 GCF_003255815.1 Theropithecus gelada
TTTTTCCTTTTTTTTTTTTTTTTTTTTTTTTTTTTTTGAGATAGAGTCTCACTCTGTCGCCCAGGCTGGAGTGCAGAGATGCAAGCTTTGCCTCCTGGGTTCACGTCATTCTCCTGCCTCAGCCTCCTGAGTAGCTGGGACTACAGGTGCCCGCCACCACGCCCAGCTAATTTTTTTGTATTTTTAGTAGCGATGGGGTTTCACCGTGTTAGCCAGGATGGCATTGATCTCCTGACCTCGTGATCTGCCCACCTCGGCCTCCCAAAGTGCTGGGATTACAGGCGTGAGCCGCCGCGCCCGGCCTTCACTTGTTTCTGATGACTTGCACTCCTGATGGCTTGTTTTCTTGTAGGACTGGAGATCTTTGATTCTGAATGCTGATTTAGTTGATGTTAGGAAAATCCTAAGGTCTAAAGTGAAGATGCCTTCTGCCTGAAAGGATCTGCACTTGCTTCTGCCAGAAGCCAAAGGGCATTATCTTCCTAGAGCCACTTTAGCTCCTCTCACAAATAAGTACTGGGGGAATGCAGGCTCTTATATCTTGCCACTGACCCAAGCCTTAGTCTCTAACCACAGTGGTGATATTATAGGTGGAGTATTCCTTATCTACCATGCTTGGGACCAGACTGTTTTGGATTTCAGACATTTTCAAATTTTGGAATATTATATAGAATATATACTGGTTGTGCCTTCCTAATCCAAAAATCATGAGCATTTTCCTTTGAGTTTCATGTCAGTGCCCAAAAAGCTTCAAATTTTGGAGTATTTTCAATTTTAGATTTTCAGATTAGGGATGTTCAACCTGTAGCATTTGCTCTTCAGGTAACCTATCTTTTGTATTGGCTTACACATAAAGCTTGGGTTTTACCTTACCCTTTGAAGCTTGGTTGATCTACTTGAAGTGACAGACTTTGGAGATGTCTTAATTCTTGTGGTCTCAAAAGTACATTAAAAAATGTTTTATCCAGAATATAATGCTTTAGTGGAAAAGTGTGTTATTCAGTCTACCATATTGAATGGTAATAAGAAGTATTAGTCTCAAACTAATCATCTTCTCCCAAAACCTACTTTTCCTCCTTTGTTACACATTTTGCTAAATGGCACCATTCACTCTCACCCAAATCTGCAACCCAAAATTACAGGTACCAGTGACCCTTCTCTTTCCTCTACTATCTCATCTGTAACTAGGCAACAAGTCCTGAAATCTTACTGATCAAAAGTAGGCTTCCATTTATGTTTCTGATCTTGGCACCTAGTAGTACAATCTTAATCTTCAAGGCCAAGTCAAGATAAATGAGGCAGAATTAAAACCTAAATCCTGCATTCTTGCTAAATGAAGGAGCTTTAATACAAAGGAAGCACAGAATACAGGAAAATGGAGGAATTGAGTTTCATGCAGATCTAAAAAGAACTGGCACTCCAGCTGTCAGAAACATAATCACATTTTCGAGGAGGGGTTTAATTTTAGTGAAACAAAATATCTGTCATGATAAATTAATATTAATTTGAATTTTATTGGTTTTGTAGTTTTGTTTGAATTTGCTCTATAAATCTGTCACTGCTTTACAGTTAAGTAAGAGCTAGAAGCATAAAGAGTTTATACCTAGTTTATATTGAAGCTCCTTCATAATAAGAATATTTATTACTGAGGATTTGTGAGAAATTTTTCCTTTAAATAAAGAGGTCCATAAATTACTGAGATTTAAGAAACAATGCTCTTTATATACTTCACCACCCTTGATACATTTATCATTCTCTCCATAAATGAATGGAGAGAAATGGAACACAATTGCACATGCAAGAAATCATTTGCTAAACTCCAACTTCTCCTCAGTTCTCCAGCTGTTTGAATTATATCCATTACTGATTAACCTTTCGAAGCAGCAGGCCTTGTTTTTTTCCTCCAATAGAGATGGCTTCTAATAAGAAATATGACTGGAAATACTGCTCTGCCCAGCTCCTACCATTATACCTGCTTCTACTGGAATTTATAAAATAACACAAATGTACCTGGCAATAGTACAACAAATCAAATGTGTCCAACAAAGGATGGTCCTTGCCTTAAGGAAGTCCATTTCCTGGTTGCATTTCCATAACCAGGAATTTTGGGAAATATGGCATTGTTTTTCTGAATGAGCAAAGAAACTACCAATCATTTCTTTTAAACTTCTATATTTTTATTCTCTACAGACTGTAAACTTTCACATCTTCATTTTAAAAGTCCTGTGCCATAATTTCACCCTACAATTCCTGTCTCCCTGAAATGTGTAAAACCAAGCTGTAGCCCAACCCTCTCAGGCACACTTTATCAGGATCTCTTGAGATTATGTAACCTAGACCACAGTCACTTATACTGGTTCAGAATAAACCTCTTTAGACATTTTGGCAGAATTTGGATTTTTCCATTACCAATATTTCCCCAAATTCAGTGTGTTTTGGTCCCAAAACTGATTAAAAATTACCTTGTGTTTTAAAAGTCCTATGCCAAGATAAAACTTTCTCTCTCCAACATACATGCTCACCTGTCAACATGTATGTTTCTCCTCCCACAAGGTCCAACTCAATCAGAACCAAAAGGGAGATCACAGCATATCCATGCAATCCCTGGCTGGACAAAGGGGGCACCCTGGGGCCTGGAGTTACACAGCTGACTGGCAGAGGTCAGTACCCAGTTCTACCCAGTGTGGCCACCCGATGCAACTCTGTGACTCATTTTAAATCATAAGTAGTTTGAACAAACACTTAAAATTAATGGGTTTGGTCATCATTAAAGTTTATTTTTAAATGTCAAGTAATTTGACATTTTACTAACAATAACTCGAGGATATCCACAGTGTATGAAACACCAACTCTTGTTTCAATAAGTCTAATGAAAGTTTCTCAAATTCTGAAACCTAATTCCAGGATTCTTATTTGGAACTGTTTTTTTGTTTTTGTTTTTGTTTTTTTAAAATCAGAGTACATTAACTCCGGGGGAAAATGCGATTATCTTCTGATTCAGAAACAGAACATTCTACTGATAGTTTTAAAATAACATAGTGACCGCAGGTAACTGTAATTCAGCAATTCTCAAATTCAGATTCTGGGTCAGGGCACAAGATTATGCATCTTTAACAAGCACAACTGATTCTAATGCTGATGGTCTAGAGGAAACTTGATGGGAAACTCTGATCCATTCAACACTTTTTAAAAGTAAACTTTAGTACTATTTCTAACTAGTCAAGAAAATAAAGAAGGAAGGAGAAAGGAGGACAAATAAGAGAGACTCCAAAAGACATACTACCCAGACAGACTACTCAGACAGACGAGACAGTCAGTCAAGCAGACATGGTGCTACCCGTCAAGCATGCAGGAAAGCAGCTTTCATGGAATAACATTCCTAAACTCTTGCCTAATAAATTATGCTGAGAGCTGCTGCTAAGAATTTTTTAAACCAACTCAAAGCAGAAATGGAGCTATTCACCCAACCAACAGGTGAAATCAAGTCACAGACTAGTATAGGGTTTGGCAGATTTCAGGACCTCCAGAAATATCTGTTTAATTAAGAAGCAACTCCAGCTCTAGCTAGAAATCTATCTAACCACAAAAGTGAAATCATAATTAATTTGATCGTTATCTTATTTTTCCCCTGTGTTTGTTTCCTCAGGGCATCTATAATGGCCAAACTGGAGATGGAACCACAAGTATTATAATAACATTTGTTGGAAAGTTCATCCTGTATTTTAGTAGCACATAGTTGACAGATAAGGCTTTATGAATTGTTCTCAGAGACTTAAAAAAAAAAAAAACCCTGAATTTTTAAAAAATTACATCCATTATCCATCAAGTAACATTTGCAAGCAAAACCTTCTACTAGAAAAAATGGGTGCAAAAATAGGAAAAGGAGAAGAACAGGAGGAAGAAAAAGAGGTATAACTAATTGAGGGGAAAAAAATCATAAGAAGTCAGAAATAAATGTAGCTAAAAATATAAACTGCTACTTTATGGTCCAGATATTGTAATATATCATTTTTAACATAAAAGAAAAATCCCCAACAGACTTCCTATAAAGGAAATTATCAGAGTTCACCAGGGGTTGGGGGAAGAATCTCCGTGTGCTCCAAGTATCGATAGCCAGTCCAGCTTCATTCACTCATTCATTTCTCTGCTTTCATTTCAGGAGAACATTCAGCAGTGTTTTGTTTTATTTATTTTATTCAAAGGGAAATCCTCATGTGACACTAGCAGTGAAAATAACTTATATTTGTAAGTTAATGTCTGCTATAAATCTGAGTACACAACTTTTTTTCACAGAAGATGGAGCAAAGTATTACAGAAAGTTCACTGGCTTCTGAGTCTGAGAGAAATGGGTTCAAATCCTGAATACGTTCCTTATCTGTGTGACCTTAAGATTCATCACTTAATATTCTGAGTCAGTTTCCTCCTCTATAAAACAAGGATCAGGGCTGAGCGTGGTGGCTCACGCCTGTAATCCCAGCACTTTGGGAGGCTGAGGCGGGCAGATCACAAGGTCAGGAGATCGAGACCATCCTGGCCAATACGGTGAAACCCCGTCTCTACTAAAAATACAAAAAATTAGCCGGGCGTGCTGGTGGGTGCCTGTAGTCCCAAGCTACTCAGGAGGCTGAGGCAGGAGAATGGCGTGAACCCGGGAGGCAGAGCTTGCAGTGAGCCAAGATCGTGCCACTGCACTCCAGCCTGGGCAACAGAGCGAGACTCCGTCTCAAAATAAATAAATAAATAAATAAATAAACAAACAAACAAATGAAACAAGTATCAGACCGGCACGGTGGCTCACGCCTGTAATCTCAGCACTTTGTGAGGCCGAGGCGAGCGAATCATCTGAGGTTAGGAGTTCGAGACCAGCCTGACCAACACCGGAAAACCCCGTCTCTAGTAAAAATACAAAATTAGCCAGGCATGGTGGTGTACGCCTGCAATCCCAGCTACTTGGGAGGCTGAGGCAGGAGAATCGCTTGAACCCGGGAGGCAGAGGTTGCAGTGAGCTGAGGTCGCACCACTGCACTCTAGCCTGGGCAACAGAGAGAGACTCCGTCTCAAAGGGAAAAAAAAAAAAAACGGATCATAACATCCACCTTCCAGATGGAGAAGGGATTAGGGATAAAGTGTTTTAAAGCACTTGGCACAGTGCCTGGAACACAGCAAGTGGCGATTTCTATTGTCTTGCACACCCGCTGCATTTTCCTAACGGCTCACCCGCTGCATTTCCACGACGGCTCCAGAATTTTCTGGTTCAGGCAGGTCAATATAAGGCAAATCTTCCCCCGACCATTTTTCCCTGGACTAATTTGTACTCTCTTCCAGGCTGCAAAGAGCTCCTGCATGAAAGCCTTCTTCAAATAACCTTCTAACACTAGGCTTGTGAAAGCCAACAGGCCCTGGCGGGCAAAGAGAACTTTGTCTACCATTGAACTAGAGCGAAAGAAGCCAAAGAATTCACCCCTAAATTTTTCACCCCAGAGCAAGCTAATCCCACTCTACCAATAGGTGGGAGAGTGAAATGAGCAAATATGAGAGGTGGGATTGTAAATTTGCTTCACAACCCACCAGCACACACAACTGCTGCGATGCATGGATCTTCCTGATATCCAGACCAGACCAAGACATGCCAAGAAACAATATAGGGGCAGTGGAGAAAGAAGCTGCCAGTTCTTTGCAAATTTCCATGGCTCTTTGATAAGAACTATGACTCCAGGCTGCGAAGTGGCTCATCCCAGCACTTTGGGAGGATGAGGTGGGTGGATCACTTGAGGTCGAGTTCAAGACCAACCTGGCCAACATGGTAAAACACCGTCTCTACTAAAAATACAAAAAATTAGCTGGGTGTGGTGGCACACACCTGTAATCTCAGCTACTCAGGAGGCTAAGGCAGGAGAACTGTTTGAACCTGGGAGGCAGAGTTTGCAATGAGCCAAGATTGCACCACTGCACTCTAGCCTGGGCAACAGAGTGAGACTCCATCTCAAAAACAAAACAATCAAACAAATAAAGAGCCACAGACTCCAAAGTCCATTTCCCAAGGTAATCCTACTTGTAATTAAGAGAAGTGGGATATTTTGGGGACAAAAAAATGAACTCTGGAGCCAGACTGCCTGGGTTCAAAGCCTGGCTCCACACTCTCCAAGTTGTGTGGCCTCTGACGTGTCATGCAGGATGAGCATAATGATACCATCTAACTCATAGGGCTGCTGAAATAATACATGCAAAAGTGCCTGAGTCGGCTATTATTACTATGAGAATTATATCCATTTCCCATTAATGAGTCAGAGGTGAAAAGTGTTCAGCAGTGTTTTGTTTTATTTATTTTATTCAAAGGGAAATCCTCATGTGACACTAGCAGTGAAAATAACTTGTATTTGTAAGTTAATGTCTGCTATAAATCTGAGTACACACATTCTTTTCTCAGAAAAGGATTCCTATTTCTCTAAGAGTTTATGTCTAAGAGGCTATGCCCAAACAGAATCATATTTAGACACACTAAGAAGTCATTCCAGTTTTTGAAAGCAGCAGTTCTATGCTACAGTGGCATCAGGAACATCTGGAAAACTCTTCCAAAAAGTACACGTCTGGGCAGCAGGTCTGGTTTGGAGCCCAAAATGTGCATTTTGACAAAGCAATATCATTCTAATGCGCACATGGAGGTGAGAAACACTGGCTGAAACCAAGTCCCAACTCTACAAGACAGGCCTTTCCCAGGAGAATAGGGATAGTTCAGGGGTGTTGAGGGGTACTACTGCCCACAAAAATGCTCTGCAACCTATATGCTGCTGCCTGAAATTCTTTTTGCAAGTTTTTTTTTTTTTTTTTGGTAGCACAAACCAGAAACACATTTTAAACTAGAAAAGGAACTAACATCGATGGAGCACCTACTACATGCCAGGCCCTTTACCTATCTGTCCTGTTCCTCAAGGTCACCCCACGGCACGGTTACTGTACAAAGGAGGAAACCGAGGAGCAGAGACATTCCTAGCACAGCCGAGATTCCATCCCAGGTATGTCTGCCTCCTGCACCACCCTGCCTCCTTAGTCTAAGACCTGGGCTCAGGAATCCTGGACACAGTTCCAAATCAAGGACATGAAGCTGACTAAAGAGGAAGCTCTATACACATCCCACCTCACCCCCAGGTCCTCTCAGGTTGTACTGAACCAGGATCCGACCTGAAGTTTAAAGATGTAGGAAGGAGTTCTCCACTCCCACCTTGCCACCTCCTCCAAGAGAGGACTGAAGGGCAAGTTTCAAACTCACTAGGCCTTAATGCTGCATCGGTACAAGAGAAATGTATTAGCCTTAAATCGACCTTTCCCTTTCTCTATCTCTCTCTTTCTTTCTCTCTCTCTCTCTCTGATAGGAAACAGGAAGGAAAAAGGGAAGGGAACAGATGAATTAATATAAAGTCAGATAAAAATGGAGAAAATTTTAAAAAATAAAAAATTTTTTTAAAATGGAGAAAATAACCCAACTTACCTCAAAAGGGCTATTTTTCTATGAAGCTCAAATAAGATCATAATATACACAGTAATATTAGCTGACTCACTGAATTTATTCAGTAAATCTGCCAAGACAACAACCCATAGAGATGGGTATTAACATTCCCATTTTTCAGATGAAAAAACTGAAATGGAAAAAGGTAAAAATAACTTGTCCAAAGAACCACAGTTTATGAATGGAAATTGAAACCCAGGATTTTATCTAACCATTTCAACTCTTAAGCCTAGTATCCTATCTTGTTGATAAAATCACTACGTAATCTGTCAAGTCTTACAGAGACATTACTTTTCCCTTACTAGGAAATTTTCATGAGCTATAAAGTTCCTGTAAGCTGCAGAAAAAGCAAAGGGATGTGAATAATCTCTAAACTGCAGTCTCATCCCTGGAATAAGTAAAAGAAGCTTGTAATTCTATTTTCAGCTTAATGAATAGAAAATAAATAGAAGCATCCAAAGAAAATGAAAGCAAGCAAGAAACAACATTAAGGAAGGAAGCAATAGGCTTAAGGGCAAAAAAGAAGAAGAAGAAGAAGAAGAAGAAAACATCACAGGATGCTGTTTTGTGGGTACTGGAGAAACAATACTTTTGGGAAAACATCAAGGATGAAAAACAAGGCCACGGAGGTGATTCAGACAACAGTAATGCAGTGATCCAGGGCCCAGAGCAAGCTGGCTGTAAAGAACGGGTGGGGGCCTCACAGGTGCTGCCGGCCTGGACAGGGAAGACAAGGGCCTGGGATCAGCACGCCTTGGAGAGGAAATGACAACCCGTAGCTTATGAAGTGATTAGTCAGAGTGCTTGAGGAACACCATGTGCATTCCCATTTCCCTCCCTGCAAATACTACGACATGACCAGAGATTCCTTAACAGAGATGACTTTTTAAATATTAGATAAACCAGACACAGGGAAATTTTCTCTCCAGAATGCACTCTAGTCAGCAATTAGGATGACAGAGGAAACTTCAGGGAGCTGAAGATTGCAGCAGAAATAACCAGCAGTTAGGAGACCCAGGTTCAAGATACGGCTCTACCACTAACGCCTTGGGCTTGGCTGCCTTGGGCAAATCCCTCAGCGACTCAGTCCATCAGCATCCAACAGAAGGGTGGGACAGGATGACCTCTAAGAGGCTTTGTTTGGTGACTAACTCCCTTCCCAGGTTACCCTGGTCTCCCTCTCACACTCTTTCATCTCATATTGCAGTGAGTTTTCCAATATACTTCTAGTTCAAAGACAGGGAGGGAAGGAGGGACGGAGGGAGGGAGGCCTAAGGATGACAAATGTGCTTAAACCTCAACATGCCTTACAAGAACTGAAAATCCAAAATATAAATCAAACTAATAAAGCCAATGAAAATAGCATCTACCATTTATTGAACCATTACTATGTGCCAGACACTGTCCTAAGCACCTTGCATGCATTAGCTCACTTAATCCTTATGACGACCCTCTAAGGAAGGAGGTAGACAAGTAACTTGTCCAAGTGACACAGCTTGTGGTTAAGCTGAGATGTGAACGTGGCCTCCCAAACCTGACCTCTTAATCATTACACCACAGCATTAACTTTGGGGATAAGACTACCCCAGCTAATTATGATATAATGCCTCTTTGCTTTAGAATGCAATTACACCAACTCGAACTGACAGCGTGCATTACAGAATGCTGCAGCTGTGATCCTTTTCCCCCGCAAAAAAAAAAAAAAAAAAAAAAAAGGTGATAAGTTTGGAATTGTGATCTGGCAAATATACAGCTTGGGTGAAAACACAACCTTCATAGACACTGCTCATTTATTCTGGAATCTCTGAGTCCAAGCCCAAAGTCTCTCTCAAAGTATAGCATTCAGCCGGGCATGGTGGCTCATACCTGTAATCCTAGCACTTTGGGAGGCCGAGGTGGAATAATTCCTTGAGCCCAGGAGTTCAAGACCAGCTTGGGTAAGATAGCAAAACTCTTCTCTACAAAAAATTTCAAAATAAGCTGGGTGTAGTAGCAGGCACCTGCAGTGCCAGTTACTCAGGAGGCTGAGGTGGGAGGATTGTTAGAGCTCAGGAATTGGAGGCAGCTATGAGCTAAAATCGTGCAATTGCACTGCAGCCTGGGCGACAAAGCAAGACCCCATCTCTAAAAAACTAAAATTAAAAAATAAAGTACAACATTCCGGACACCAGGGACAATGAGGACCCCACAGCCAACTTCTTATTTACTCAGGAGAGTAGGTGAGGCCCAGAAATGTTGAAAGAGTGACTCCAAGTCACACAGATTTAGAGAGAAAGCCATGGGTAGAATGTTGAGCCTCCCAAATTCCAGTTTAAAGTTCTTTCAATTCTTTAAAAACAAAACCCACGTCGGCCAGGCATGGTGGCTCACGCCTGTAATCCCAGCACTTTGGGAGGCCAAGGCGGGCGGATCACGAGGTCAGGAGATTGAGACCATCCTGGCTAACATGGTGAAACCCCGTCTCTACTAAAAAAAAAAAAAAAAAAATTAGCCAGGCATGGTGGTGGGTGCCTCTAGTCCCAGCTACTCGAGAGGCTGAGGCAGGAGAATGGAATGAACCCAGGAGGCAGAGCTTGCAGTGAGCCGAGACCACACCACTGCATTCCAGCCTGGGCAACAGAGTGAGACTCCGTCTCAAACAACAACAACAACAACAACAACAACAAAAAAGTCTCCTATCCCTTATTTTTTTTTTTTAATCGCTTATTATAGAAACTTTCAAACACATACAAATGTAGAAAGAATGAATGAACCCCCATACAGCCAGCCACCATCAACTTCAATGATTATTAACTCATGGGGAATCTTACTTTATTTCCACATTTATCTACTCTCCCCACCTCATCACCACCGGTTGTTTTGAAGTAAATTCCAGGCATCACACATCCTTTCATCCTCAAATATTTCAGTATATGTCTCTTAAAAAGATAAAATTTTAAGCGATACTGTAATACATAATCACAATAGTATTAAAATTAATACCACCTATAAAAATTAACAGTAATTTCTTAACATCAATTATCTGATCAGTGTTCAAATTTCCCCATCTTTTTTTTTTTTTTTCAATTTGTTGAATCAGAATTTATGTACAGCCAGTCTATACATAGTAACTGGTTAAAGTATTTGTTAAATTTCTTTTAATCTCTAGGTCTCCTATTCATCTCTCTGTCTCCCTTTTTCTAACAATTGATTCATTGACAAAATCAGATCAATTGTACCATGGGGACAATTCTGTCTCAAAGTCTGGATTTTGCTTTCTTTTTATTTCCCCACAATGCTCTTTATTGTACCTTGCATAAAGGACTCACCCATATGCATTCTTTCTCTCTCTGTCTCTCTCACACATACATGTTCATCATAAAATAATATAAGAGAACAGGCCAGGCACAGTGGCTCCTGCCTGTAATCCTGGTACTTTGGGAGGCTGTGGCAGGAAGACTGCTTGAGCCTTGGAGTTTGAGACCAGCCTGGGCAACATGGCAAGACCACGTCTCTACAAAAAAATAAAATTAGCCGGGCATGGTGGCACACACCTGCGGTCCCAGTACTCGGGAGGCTGAGGTGGGAGGACGGCTTGCTGGAGCCCAGGAGGTTGAGGCTACAGTGAGCTCTGCTCACGCCACTTCACTCTAGCCTGGGCAACAGAGTGAGACTCTGTTAAAATAAATAATAAATTTTATTTAATTGTTGATTCAATTCAACAAATATCTTCTGAGTATCAGTAACGGCAAGGTATGTGGAACAACAAGGTGAATAAGATATGATCCTTATCTCGGGGAAGACACAATCCAAGAAAGGTGATAAGCTCTATAATGTTAATTCAAGGAAGATAAGTGAGAACTATTTAAGAGGACGCTAGAAGAATTTCCAGGATAAGGTGAGACCTAGGCTAGACTTTGAAAAAGGCAGTTTGGGCCCAGCTGGAGCAACATGCGATGTGACATAGAGGACAGCCTGGGTAATGTCAACAAGGCAGGGATGATTCTGGCATATTTTAAACCAACAGCAGCACAGGTAGGTAAAAGATATGGGGTAAAAGAATATGGTAATGACAGACTGCATATCTGCTGAGGGATTTGAGAATCATCACGCAATTTTGAATAGGGGAATAGCCCTGGATCTATATTCTAAAGCATTAGTGAGTGTATTGGAAGTGAGGATTCCAGTTTGGATTTCAATAATCCACCTGATGGGTCCCTGTACTAGGTCAACGAGAATGACCAAAGAGAGAGGAAAGTGACATGGTTTATCAACTGAATACCTGGGGCCAGGAGGCAGGAGGAGTAAAAGATAATAAAAGTTGATTTTCAGCTTTCAGAGAAAGAAGATTATTTTCTTAAGGAAAAGAAAAATTATTCCTATAGTTCCTCAAAAAAATATATACACCTTTCAGATCACAAACAAATGTCAGTCAAAAATTCTTGTTAACAGTGGTAATGGGCATCCTGGACATCTCGACTTTAAGCTAAATACAACAGATCCTAGGGAACACTGGACCAATCCACTTTCTTCAATATGGTCATAAATCTTATTTCGATTTTTCTGAGGCCCTCCATACTCTGGACATGTGAGTCTAAGGCAAATGTGTGTTTTCCATGTTAATTCTATTTTTTAGAAAATGAGAAAAATAAATTCAAGCCTAAAAATTTTGAGATCACCTTTATACTCCAAAACCTCAAATAACATACTTCTATAGCTTTGTATTCAACCTAAATGAAATATAAATGTTCTCTAATGTTTCAAAAACAAGGAACATGGACGGAAGGAAATTAATTATAAAGAAAAGTCTATAAGCTCTATAAAGGCGGGGGTCTCTTAAACAAAATGCTTGGGACCAGAAGAGTTTCGGATTTTGTATTTGGAAATATTTGCATAAGGAGGTATCTTGGAGATGGAGTCCAAGTCTAAACATGAAATTCATGTTTCATATATAACTTATACACATAGTCTAAAGGTAATTTTACACAGTAGTTTTAATAATTTTGGGCATGAAACAAAGTTTTGACTTTGGTTTGACCACAATCCGTCATATGAGGTCACGTCACGTGTGAAATTTCCCTCTTGTGGCATCACAATGGCACCTAAAAAGTTTTGAATTTTGGAGCACTTCAGATTTTCACACACTTTGTACACTGAGATAAAACGTAAGCAGCGTTCACATTACAATCTCTCAATCCACAACTGACTTTGAAAATATACACAAATAATGATCAGTAGTTTAGGATTACAGAGTTTGAAGACACTGACACAGGATGCAAAAGAAGGCTCCTTCCATTCAGAGGAGATCCCTAGATACATAATTTCCCTTTTATCTAACTAAGAGACCACATGGTTTCCCTTTGTCCCAGACAGCACAAACCCAATCAAGTGTTTAATAGATACTTTCTGTGATAAGTCCCTTTGAAAAACAAAACAAAACAAAACCTTATACAGACTGCCTGAAAAAGTGAAGTAATATCACTTCTCCTTAAATGTTAACCTTTAAATAACTAAAACAGCTAGTTTATCCTCTGGACTTAAAACCCTACATCACACTAGCTTTAACATATATACAAAGAGTAAATTCCAGATGTTCTAAGAACCAACAGAAAGTTATGACTTAAGAAGCTGATTCTTTTAATTTAGAAATAGTCCTAAGTGATCTCTTAAACATGGCTGTTTTTTAGAGGGCTAGACTAAATCCAGGTGTTTAAGTACATATTAAAATTAACATAGAGTCCATCTTCAGGAAAAATAATTCTGGATTTCACTTTTTTTAAGCTTTCATTTTACAAAGGGCTTAAGTGAGAATATTTTCTGTTTTGCCCCATTTGCAGAAAGATTAACCATCAGAGCAATAAACCACTTTGCAAAGCCATGAACCCTCTAACACTTCCCTCACAAAAACAGCGATTATTTTATATTTTATTTGACCATTTGAGATGTCCGCAAGACACCCATGTGGGAGAGACAGTTAGAATCCAAAGAACCCCAGGTGTGCCATTTGTAGCGGTGTATTGTCGGGCAAGTCACTTATCTGTTTCCTCACTGCACAGGCAGAAGGGTCATAAGAGTACCCATCTTTCAAGGATGCTACAAGGACTATCTTGGATTCTCTGATCCTCCAACATGAACCGGGCATCCTACCATCCAATGTTATTCTCACACCAACTACCCAGAAGGAGTCAGGGGCCACAGATAGAAGGGCTCAGTCCCACAAGACTGCCCTCACTCAGGGGCCATCGTAAGTACTATATCCCTAGGTTACCCATGTAACCAAGTACCCCGACAGTTCTCAGAATCGTTTATTTTCTCTCTCTCTCTCTTCTTATCTCTTTCCTCTGTTTCCTCACCTCCTACTTAGCTTTTTAGTAATGCAATTATAGCCTTTTACCTCATCTTCACCAGATACTCCCTACAGCAAGTTCATCTAACTACATGCTTAGAAATTCCAGAGCCGAACTCTCACCCACCAGGAGGTTGCCTCAAGGGACAAGACGTCAATTTATAACCCAAGGTATGCCCGCTATGAAACTCTCTCCACCTGGGGAGTTTTCGGTCACTTTTACAACACAGTTCAGTCCACGAAGGTACCAGCAGTCACCAGCTCAATCGCCCAGTAGATAAGACACTGAAGCAAGTGCACGAACCCCTCCACCTGCTCGCTTCCTCCCCTGCAAGCCATTCATGCCAGCATGCCAGGCCCCCTTTTAAAAGTACCCACTTTCTGCTCTAAAAGGGAAGCAATACTCATAAAGCAGGAAGCCTGTAGTTCTTCTGCTAAGTTAGTTTTGGAATAAAAAGTCATTTTCAGCCAGGTGTGGTAGCTCACGCCTGTAATCCCAACACTTTGGGAGGCTGAGGCAGGAAGATCACTTGAGCCCAGAAGTTTGAAACCAGCCCAGAGCTGTATTCTATGGGCAACAAAATGGATCTCGATCTATGGGCAACATAAAGAGACATCATCTCTACAAAAACATCAAAAAATTAGCCAGGCATAGTGGTGTGTACCTATAGTCCCAGCTACTCGTGAGGCTGAGGTGGGAGGATCACCTGAGCCCAGGAGGTGGAGGCTGCAGTGAGCCAAGATTGCACCACTACACTCCAGCCAGGACAACAGAGTGAGACTGTCAAAAAAAAAAAAAAAAAAAAAAAAGCTGGGTGCGGTGGCTCAGTGGCTGACACCTGTAATCCCAGCACTTTGGGAGGCCATGGCAGGCGGATCATTTAAGTCAAGAGTTTGAGACCAGCCTGACCAACATGGTGAAACCCTGTCTCTACTAAAAATACAAAAAATTAGCCAGGTATGGTGGCACACACTTGTAATCTCAGGTACTCGGGAGTTTGAGGCAGGAGAATCGCTTGAACCCGGGAGGCAGAGGTTGCAGTGAGCTGGGATCGCACCACTGCACTCCAGCCTGAGCAGGAAAAAAAAAAAAGCAAACTGTTTTATACCAGACCTTGCTCTTGTTAACTGGACTCTGCAAGTGGTGGGCGACTAAACCTGCATTTTAGGGTTACACCCACACTTCTGTCTTGGCTACAAATTTGAGGGTTCCCACATAACCCCTCCCAGGTTCAATAATTCACTAGGTTGCCTTACAGAACCCAGGAAGACACGTTTATTTGCATATACACAAAGGTTTATCAAAAAGAATACAACTCATGAACAGTCAAATGGAAAGGATGCACCGGGCAAGAGGTAGGGGCAGGTGCACAGTTTCCAAGCCCTCCTGGAGCATGCCACCCTCCCAGCACCTCTGTGCTCACCAACCCAGAAGGCTTGCCAAACCTCATCGTCTACTATGGAGGCTCCATTATGTAAGCATGATTGGTTAAATCATGAATCCTTCTCATCTCCCTCAAGGTCTGGAATGGGGCAGAAAGTTCTAACCCTCTAAACACGCTTTGGTCTTTGTGGTGACCAGGCTCAAGCTAAGATACCTACCCACAACAACCCCCAAGAGTGAATGATTAGCACATGAAAGACACTCTTACCACTCAGGGGACTCCAAGGGTTTCAGGAGCTCTGTGACAGGAACTAGGCACAAAAACCAAATGTTTACTTTTTTATTCTATCACAGACTAAATGTACAAGTGGTGCCTATGCATATTTTTACTAATCTAAAAGAGTAGTGAGTAATGCAAGTGCCTCCTCAGCATTGTATGGAAGTCATATGGATTCAGTGAGCCACCAGCCCCCATCCCTAGGGCCATATTCCTTCTAATGGTGATAGGTTCAAAAATGGACAAACGCTCTGGTCTCAGTGACCAGCGGTGAGTTGGTCCTAGTATAAGGCTCAACGCTTAGGAAGAATACTGAGGAAAACTCTTTCCCTAGATGAGAACAAAGATACACATCGTTCTGGAAACTACTGGCAGCCATCTTGCCATAATGAGGAGAGCTGCACTAAATCCAGCTAGCAGAGGAGGCCAGAGCCAACGCGATGGTTTTCCACAGCCTATCACAAGGTCAGGACAGAAACTGACAATGAGCACGTTTAGAAATATTGACAGCAATCTGACAGAATAATTTTGTCTGTTGAAGCCAACAATTTATTTTTTTATTTTTTCTTCAGACAGAGTCTTGCTCTGTCACCCAGGCTGGAGTGCAAGTGGCGATTCTCCTGCCTCACCATCCTAAGCAGCTGGGATTACAGGCACCTGCCACCATGCCCAGCGAAGTCAACAATTTTAAATAATGGGCTTATATTTGTTTTTTATAATTTTGTTTCCCTAGTAATTCATTTGTTTTCCTAGTAATTCATTTGTATTTTACAAAAGTATTGGTCTGCAATGGCATAGAAATTTGAAAAAGAAAAAAATCCCATTCTCAGATAGCTTGAGAACTGGCCTAAAGATCTACAGAGAAATAGAACTACGGCCCTGATCAAACCTAAGCCTAATTCTTAACCTCTACTCTTTAGTTAAGAAGATTATCTTTACTGCTTAAACCTGGTAGAGTGAAATTTTTTGTGATTTACAATAGAAAGTTTTCCACCGGATACAGGAAACGACTTGCCAGCCCAAAGAAAGGTAAGGAAGAGGACAGAAAGGGAGGAAAGGTAAGGAAGAGGACAGAGAGGTGGCCGGGTTCGGTGGCTCACGCCTGTAATCCCAGCACTTTGGGAGGCAGAGGCGGGCAGATCACAAGGTCACAAGGTCAAGAGATCGAGACCATCATGGCCAACATGGTGAGACCCCGTCTCTACTAAAAATACAAAAATTAACTGGGCATGGTGGCGCACACCTATAGTCCTAGCTACTCAGGAGGCTGAGGCAGGAGAATCGTTTGAACCTGGGCGGCAGAGGTTGCAGTGAGCTGAGATCACGCCACTGCACTCCAGCTTGGCGACAGGGCAAGACGGCCTCTCAAAAAAAAAAAAGGAAGAGACCAGAGAGGAAGGAAAGGTAAGGAAAAGAACAGAGGGAGGTAAAGTAAGGAACAGGACAGAGAGGGAGTTAAAGTACAGCACAGGCAAAGGTGCAGAGAATTCCAAACATTACCTAAAACTACTCTAGGAGAGACTGAAGAGGAAAAAATCCACTCAAAGACACAAAATCAGATAAAGGCTTTTCACATCCCTGCAATTAAATGGCCACCTGGAAGGCTTTCCTTCCTTCAAACAATGAACCCATGCAAACATTTCTTTGTTCCACCCATTTCAGCAACTGCCAATTTTGAACCAAATGAATTATCCTCAAGCAAATGTTACACACAGTGGGTAGTGATTTCATTTTCCTAAATGGTTGTCAAAGCTTTGCATACTAAAGCTTCCAAAAAGGAGAACTGGAAAAATGACAATTTAGAGGTGGGAAAGAAACATGAGTTATTTCAAAGCAGTAGCCTGCGATATGGTAAAATCGTTCTTCTAAAATGCCTCCATCGAATATTTTCCAAAGTGTAATCATTTCAACTGCTAGCTTTCACTGTATTTATGCTAAAATGTAGCTGATTTATTTTTATAGTATTTTACCAGAGTAAAGATCCAAAAATGAATAAGGGGGAAAAAAAGGAAAGAAAATATTACTGTAGGTTTTTTTTTAAGAAGGTAAGATCTAGAAACAGGAAGAGTTAGGAAAGAATGAAGAATGAACTTTGTGAAGAAAAAATGTTGACTAGTTTCATTTCTATTAATCTAAGAAAATCCTAAAACAGAATAAGATTACTCTAAATTCAAAATCCGCGTATAACAGTTGGAGTGCGTAGACCATGGCAGGGAATACCCCCTCTAAATATCCAGTTCAAGGCCAGGGAACTCCCAAGTCTTACCAAGATGGCATAGTCTGCTAAGTTAGGTGTTAAAATGGGTAAAGTTATCCAAAGCTTTCCTAACTGGAGTCCAGGGACATTTTCCCCAGTGGTCTGTCTGAGATTTAGAAAAGATTTCTTTTTTTCTTTTTATGATGATTTTTAAAATTAATATATAATAATGTAGCCATAGCCTAGGCTATCCAGAAGGCAACCTTATTATAGCCATGTAATCTCAGGTCCCACATTTGCATTCATAAGCATGCTAGTACCAAGATCACTTAAGAGCAACTCTCATTTTAGTATTTCTCAAGCTATGGTGCCCCCAGACATAGTCTCAGGGTCAACACTGGCTCAAGTTTCAGGAACTTGAGCCTAGTTAACTGTATCACATCCATTTGGAAGGAAGACCAAGTAAATGATGATTACAAAGAAGGGTGATATGCTCTGAGAAGCATACAACATCATCACTTCCCTAATATTCTTAACAAAAATGCTTATTCAGTCATGAGGAGACAACCAAAAAATTCAAACTGAGGGACATTCTACAATACAAAATAGCTGCACAGTACTCTTCAGAAAAGTCCAGGTTAAGAGTAAGGAAGACTAAGGAAACAACCAAATGCAACATCTAATCCTGGATTGGATCCTAGACCAGAAAAAGAACTTTAATGGGACTTTAACTGACAAAATTTGTATACGGTCTACAGATGATGGTATTCCACCAATGTTAATTTCCTGGTTTTGGTAACTGTACAATGTAACATTTAGGAAATCTGGGTGAAGAATACAGGGGAATTCTTTGTACTATTTTTGCTACTTTTTCAAAAGCCTGATATTTCAAAATGAAAAATTAGAAACTATAAAAAAGTTAAAACAAGGAAGGGTATGGATCAATAAAAAGGAGGCCTAAATAACTAGAATGTGTTAACCTGTACAATGTCTGATAACATCCAGTGACTCAAGTAACCAGTCCCCTTGGTAGGTCTGCAGGGATGGCCCTCATGGAGATCTAACCAAATGTCAGTTTCTCCTTTGTCTTTCCATGTAGGTTTGCCTCCAGAACTCCTGTCTAGACCCCCTCCCAGCTCTTGTCTTTACTCAACATTAACCACCTGGCACTTTAGTTCCATGAGTCTCTCGTGATTTAGGTTAAGAATCTGCTCCCCAGAGTTCAATCACTTTACACATGTACTGAAAAAATAACTGATTTCCAGATTACCAGAGCTGAGAGCCAGCCCCTGGAATATGGTGATAGAGAGCTGCTTGCCCAGTAGGCCCTGCCCAAGGACCATTCTGCAGCCTGGAACACCTATAAATTGTTTTGTTCCACAGCTTCCTACAAAGGTAACAGGTGGCTCTAACAATAATAGCAACAAAAATGTAGTCTTGGGTAAAGCAGGGGAAGGTGTTAGAAGCCAACTTTGAATCTTATTGAATAAACAGAATTTTGGAAGACAAAATAGGGCCAAGAGTCAAACTTACGCCCAGCTCAGCAAAGGTCTAGTGACTGTTTGAGATGAGTAACCATTTCATAAGGCTCCATGAAGACGTACCTGTATCCACTGCTACCCAGAATGAGCCTTATAAAGCATACATCTATCCATGTCTTCACTTAAAACCCTTTAATAGAGCCGGGTGCAGTGGCTCATGCCTGTAATCCCAGCACGTTGGGAGGCCAAGGTGGGTGGAATTGCCTGAGGTCACAAGTTCAAGACCAACCTGGCCAATATGGTGAAACCCCATCTCTACCAGAGGTACAAAAAAATTAGCTGGGCATGGTGGCAGGCACTTGTAATCCCAGCTACGGCAGGCTAAGGCAGGAGAATCGCTTGAACCCAGGAGGTGGAGGTTGTACTAAGCCAAGATCGCACTACTGCACTCCAGCCTGGGTGACTCTATCTCAAAAAAATAAATAACCCCTTTAAAGTTTTCTATTGCCTCTAAAACAAAGACCAAAATCCTGGTCACTGCCAGGTGCCCGGCCCCTCAGTTGGAGATGCTGCTCCAACACCTCATCCAGCATCCCCCACCCCAGGCACACTCCAGTCGCTAAGCCAGCCTTGATCGTTACTTCAAGGGCTTAGTGCAAACCGTACCCTCGTCTAGACTGTCTTCCCACCCCCATCCACCAGCCCCCTATACATACACTTTGGCCTACCTAACTTCTACTCATCAAGATAAATCCAGGTTTTGGCTTAAACATCATGTAGTTGGAAAGGCTTCTCTCACCAACCTCAGGGACTAGACGAGCACCCTTTATGTTCTCACAGCACTCTATAATTACTCTTCATAGAACTTACCACCATTTCAAATGATTATTTGTAAGGCTCTTGGTCTCCCCCACTAGATTACGAGCATCCAGAGGGCAGGAACCAAGTGTGGTTTACAAACTCTCATACCCCAATGCCTGGTACAGTACTTTATACTTTACACAATGGGAGTGGGCCCTGCCCACATCCTCAGCTTGAAATGAAATCCATATGCTTGAAATAGTACGGACACAGTAAGTACTCAAGTAAGAGCTACTAAAATTATGTAAAAATGGCTTCCCTCTGAATATGCCTGAAATTTACCACTGCTTTTTCTTTCCACCTGATGGAGGGGGGAAAAGTCAGCCAGGCAAAAGATGCCAAGCTGTCATTTTTTCAAGGATACTTTTTGACTGTCAAATCAGCTCATCTTACGATACTGAAAAACTTCAAATTGCAAGGTAAAACATCAAGAAAGGAAATGCTTCTAAAATTAACACACTGCACTTTTTTTTTACTATGAAATAAATCTATACTCATCATCAGTACATTTTCACTTCCCTCTGCAGCCTCACTGTCACCTTCTCTTTCAAAATCCTGGTTATTACCCCTACAAGGACATTCAGACTCTTTCTCAAACACCAAAGACTCTACTAATAACTTCCATGGGAATAAATTTCAACTACAGCTAAAATTTCAATTGCTTAAAAAACATGAAAAACTCGCTTTTATCTCAGGTATGAACTAATACAAGCAAGCTAAATCACAGCTATCCTAAGTAGTCCCTGTTCACACAAGGATTACCATTTAAAAGCATAAGTTAGTTAACAGATAAAAATGGGGGCCTGAAACACCCAAACTGATTTTTTCAGGGTGTGTTATACTGTAACAGCAGCTAAATTCTCCTGGACCCAAGAAATATTCTCAGGCAAAGGATGAAGGAACCAAATACTGAGATTTCTTCAGAGATAACTAGACAGATTCCTATTGGCCAGAGGAGAAACTGGAGAATTCGAGTGTGTTAGTTCTTAGGCAGAAAACTACACTTCAGAGAAGCACCTGGCTATGCACTTTGGGAGGCCGAGGTGGGCGGATCACAAGGTCAGGAGATCGAGACCACAGTGAAACCCCATCTCTAAAAATACAAAAAATTAGCCGGGCGCGGGGGCGGGCGCCTGTAGTCCCAGCTACTCGGGAGGCTGAGGCAGGAGAATGGCGTGAACCGGGGAGGCAGAGCTTGCAGTGAGCCGAGATCGCGCCACTGCACTCCAGCCTGGGCAACAGAGCGAGACTCCCTCTCAAAAAAAAAAAAAAAAAANACTGAAATGGCTACATTGTAGGTGCACATTTCGGTCAATGGCAGGCTGCATATACAAGGTAGTCCCACTAGATTACAATACCATATTTCTACCATATCTTTTCTATGTTAAGATATGTTTAGATACACAAATACTTACCATTGTGTTACAATTGCCTACAGAATTCAGTAGCGTAACATGCTGTACAGGTCCGCAGCCTAGGAGCAATAGGGCATACCAGATAGCCTAGGTGTGTAATAAGCTACACCATCTAGGCTTGTGTAAGTACACTCTACAATGTTGACACAACTATGAAATCGCCTAACACGTTTCTCAGAAGATATCCCCATCACTAAGTGATGCATGACTGTATAAGTATTATATGCGACAATACCTAGAAGCTATATGCAAACAAACCCCAGTGTTAAAGATGGACAAGTACATGATTACTTAAAAAACATAAAAAACTGACTTCTATCTCAGCTATCAACAAAAGCAAGATAAATCATGGCTATCCTTCATAGAAGGATTCTCATTTAAAATCATCTTAGTTAACAGGTAACTATGGACTGAAACACCAAAGCTGATCATTTTTTCAGGGTATGTTAAACTGTAATAGCAGATAAATTCTCCTGGGCCCAGGCAATATACTCAGGCAAAGGACAAAAAAATCAACTACTGAGATTTCTTAAGAGATAACTAGACAGACTCCTATTGGCCTCACAATCATGGGATTAATATAATACATACAAGCATGCACACACACATATCTGATAGTGTGGTTCCTAACCTTTTTTAATTCAGAGAATCTCAAGAAAGCTATGAATCTGCTCCCCAGAAAAAAAAAAATGTTTACACAAGAGAGGCTCTCTTAACTGATCTCTGCTTAACCACCCTGCCAAATTAACCGGCGCATCCTACATCAGAACATGACTGATGTTTGAGCACACTAACAGCTCACAACTAGTAGGAGACTCTACCTGAGCACAAGACTACTCAATGTGTGGTCTAGGTGGATGCTAGTCTTCCAACTGTTTATTACCAGTTGCCCATGAGGTAAGTACAGAAATGATGAGTAGACATTTAGAAACATACAGACCCATTAGACATGGTTGCATCACCTAAGCGCCTAAGTATCTGACTCGCTTCATTGACCAACTCCAGAGTTGCTGATCTTGTGAGGTACATGCAGTACCAGCTACCTACTAGTCAAACTCTGAAGAACTACATGACCACACGTGATAGTTTAAGGTTAGTCAACTGCAGTACAAAAGTATTAAAATCAGGAATCCATTTCTTACACCAAAAGTTGATTTAAATTTAAACATAAATTTACAGGATATACTGTTGGAACTGGCTACTGAAGAAGGACTGAAGATGAATTTTGACACAATAGCATCACTTACATCACTTTGGAGTAAAATTAAAAATGAATATCCTGAGCTTTCCAGAATTCCTTCAAACTGTCTTTTTTCATTCATCATCATCCACATCCCTCTATAAGATCAGTTCCTCTACCATGAGTATTATTTAAGGAAAACCAGAAATAGTTTGGATAGCCATTAGCCCCAAAACAAGCTTGTCACCAACCCAGTCTAGTTAGATAGGTTAATAAGCAAGATGTGAATTCATTCGTTACATTAAAAACTCTAAATATTGATATACATGGAGTTTGGTCAAAGTATATATAGAGGAATTTATGAAGAATCATTATTTCACTCATAACTTTGCTTAGTTAGAAGCAGAATAAAAACTAACAAGAGTAATTCTTTGTGAATTGCCAAGACACGTACACTTTCAAAGTACACATTTAGAAATTTTTCCCTATATTCTGTTTTTTCCAACTACATTAAAATGTAACTTTATTTCTGTTGTTTTAAAAAATAAATTTAAAAATTAAGGCTTGTATTTTGTTTGTTTGTTTGTCTTTTAAGTAAAAGTACAGGTCCACAATAGATTGGAAATAAAAAAACTAGACTTTCACCATATACTGATTAAAAAGTAGTGACCTGCAACTACCAGTCAAGCTGTATCATTCCCTAAGGTCAGATATGTTTATTCCTATTTACACCAGTTGTTCTTACAATTTAATTAGATAAACACATAGTAAACTGTATATAAACACACAATTTTCAGAAAAATTAATATTTTTTTAAATTTTTTATTCAGAGAAATTAATGTTTCGATGAAAATGAAGTTGAATGTTTGAATGATTTGGAATAAGTCAATAAAGTTAAACACTAAAATAAATGCCATGATATTAGATGTGAGGAAGAAAACAGCAAGACTGGAAGGCAAATCACAAAAATCTAGGATTCTACACTCAAGAGATTCACAAGTATTTTACAGTCCTTACTTTAAAGCAACCCAAACTGAAAACTGTGCAGACCATGCATCACAGGTGAAGTTTATGCGCAAAAACAACATAGAAGCCACTTATCAGGACTTGGCCCCATATCAGAAATTAGCAAACATGTTTGAAATAAAATGTTTAAGACATGAATGTAACATTTTTCACATTTCTCCACCTTAAATAACTAACCAGCTGCTGGTCATGATATTCCCAGATAAGAGGGTCTACACTCTAAACACAAAATTCTGTACAGAATATTTAAGACATTCTGGTCCCCCTGGCTCTGTTACTGAAATATAACCAGCCAGTAATAAAACATGGACAAAATAAAAACAGAAAGACTCACACCCATCACAGAAAGCATAAAGAGTCCAAAAAGAGATTCTAACCAAATAAAGAAAATGAGACCATCTGTAAAACTGCAAGCTTATTGTCTCTTTCCTAGTAACATTATATCTACACCCAGTTCCCACAGAGAATGTATTTTTTTAGCAGTTTTCAGCATTAACCAAATTAAAGCAGAGCCCTCAGAGGACAAACTGGGTTACACTAGACAGAAAGCATACTTCCAGCTTCTTCCTCCTCCCACCCTGCTTAGCCCCCACCCTACAAGCCCAAAGGTCAAAAAACAAAAGCAGAATCAAAAAGTAATATATAAAAAGTCCCTTATGAGACACTGCAAAACATTTTATCTTACTATCACTATAAAAAATGTCAGTAATTCTGGGCCATAAACCAAAGTAATCCAAAACAACGGTTTAGTTCAATTCTGAACTCAGACATTTTGTAGCTTATCTACACTGGTCCATAGTTTAAGATCAAAGTTTTAAGAAAAAGAAGCAAAACAAATGAAAAGCATAATTGTGCAGTGAGGGAAAATAACACAAGATAGCTCATTTCATAAAGCATTTTGGGTTAACAAAAACTAAAATTATAAGAAAAAAATTCGAGATCTTATTAAAATCTAAATTGAAATAATCTGAACACAAACTCATTTTGCAAAGAGCCAGAGCATGCCTTACACCTCTACTTCAAGGCATTAGGACTTAGCTGAATTAATGTAAATTTCACTGTCAAATATATTACACAAATGCAATAGAATGGAAATAGTGTACCAAAAAAAAAAAAAAAAAGCATGAAAACGAGCAATGTCTAAATAGGCCATGGGGGAAACTGGGCTGATGTCCTGGGTCCTGCTCTTTGGTTCTAGTTCTGCCAATAATTAACACCATGGAAAGTGGCTGCCTTCATTTTGGGGATCCCATCTGTGAATTCAGAGGGTCAGTTTAAGTACACACCACAGATGCTATCTGCTCTAAGACTCTTCTGCCCTAGAACTAAAATGCACAGATGATACAGAATTGAAGCTTTTCTAGGCAATGAAAGACAGACGGCAAACAAGATCTACCACAGTGAACAGCTTTGGACACTCACTGACTCAGCTGATAGTTATTCTGGTTATGAAACAACGGGAAAAAATGGGGAGCTATGTACCCCTGAAAACAGCATCAAGAACTACCATGCTTCTCTCATTCTGCATTGTAAAACGCAAACTGTAACATAGTAAATATTTTGCTTTAAAATAGGTTTTGTTCGTAATTTTGTAATTAACAAATACGTATTTTAAAAATCAGGAGGAATGAAATATATTGAAACAAAGGGATTCACAGTGGTTATGTAAAGGTTACCTTATCATCGTTCATACAATATCAAATTCTTTGTTTTATGAAGAGATGATAACGCAGCAATGGACACACACCTGGTCTGGGTCCAAGTCCCACCTACTAGCTGCATACCCTGGCAAGTTTCAGTTTTCTGGTCTGTAAAATGAGGGTAATATGGTTGTATAACATGGTCTCAAGAGTGGTTGTTGGGAGTTAATAGGAGTTAATACAGGGTAAGTACCCCTTATCCAAAATGCTTGGGACCAGAAGTGTTTTAAGCTTTAGATTTGTCATATTTGAGAATATTTGCATTATACTTACCAGTTGAGCATCCATAATCCAAAAACCTGAAATCTGAAATGTTCCAATGAGCATTTCCTTTGAACATCATGTCAGCGCTCAAGAAGTTTCAGAGTTCGGAGCACTTTGGATTTCAGATTTTCAGATTACAGATGCTCAACCTGTATATAAGAAGCACTAAGTACAGGGTCTCACATGCAGAAGAACCTATATAAGGGTTTACTAATATTTTATGCTGAACAACTTCACGTCTAACTAAAAATAGACGTTCACTAACACACCAAATGCAAACCATATAAACATCAAGACTCCAGAAAACCTTACCCACATGTATCAAAATTAAACAAAACATCAAGACAATTCCAAGTAAAGAAAAATATAAATATATACAGTACAATAACTTTTTATTCTTCCAGACTCCAATTGTTTGTCAATCTATCCTACACATAGCCAAACAGATTAAACTTCCTAAAGCAATGTTGGGTTTAAGCCACTCCTGCTAAGGATCTTTAAAGTCTCTACATACATCTACAGGATAAGCCTCAAACCCACCCAGACTAGAATGAGCCTCTGGTACCCTGTACTTCAAAGTACTTATAACAGTATGTAATTCTCCATTTGAGTGACTGATTAATATCTTTCTCACCCACTAGAACAAAAGCCAGGAGACAAGGTGTGTGTTTCACCCTCCACTGTATTGCCACCATCTATCACAGTGCATGGCCCGGGCCAGGTCCTCAGTAAACATTTGTTGGATGAATGAACCTCATCTTCTACCAAGGCTCCCATCACCATCTAAAACGGATGACCCTTCAGGGTTTGCAAAACATTCTCATATAAATTTTCTCATGTGACCTTCACAGTAAGCTTTTGGGGAAGGAAGCCAGGGCAGATGAGAAAACCAAGGCCCAAAAGTTCACTGAGTCACCCAACACCACATTCTTAGTAAGTGGCAAGACCCAAGTGTGTTAACTCCTAGTCTGGGGTTCCTTTCAGAACATTCTGCTGCCTGGGTTAAATCCAATGCAAATACTTGAGTCATAACCTTGTCTTGTACTTTTCTGCCTCTGCAGTTTTTACGCTTCCCCTCCACTCATCCAAAACTGCCTCCTACCTCTTTTCCTACTTTTCATTCATTAAACAAATATTTATTAAAGACTGTGATTGATGGGCAAACTCGCCTTCTTCCTTGAGGGTCCACCAGTGTGTTGTATATGTGTCACGTCTATTGAACAGACATCCATTTACTCGCTCAACAAAAAGTTTTCTGTTGTACAGACATGTATTTGTTCTTTCAATACAATGATGAACACTTGCTAAGTGTCACACAGTGTGAGGTTCCAAGGAGAACTGTGTTCTAATGTTCTAAGAAACTACTGAAGTTTCTCAAAGAGAACAACAATATAAATTAACGTGTTTTAAAACACAGTACAACTGCTGCCATTCACACAGCCTGAAATGTCCCAGGTACCTCAATTGGGAAGTAAATCAAACACTGATACCCAACATAAATCATATCAACATAAATATCAATTTATAAATACACACAGATTCAATTCATCTACCATCATGTAAAAAAATAGATTCATACAACATACACAGGCAAAGTATTCCCAGGTCTACTCTACTAAAACAGTTTTTATCTATCAGGTCTGTTAAATAGTTAACAGCCCTTCTCAAATTGTTCAGCTCAAAAGAACACACAGTTAAAATGGAAACAACAGATTTGGGAATCTCACGCTTCTAGATTACCAGCCCAGAACCACAACTCTAAACATAACAGCAATAAACCTGCAATAATCCTCATGAAATATAGTATCAATTAAATGTTGGTGCAAGAAATGTAATGCAGAATTACTGCCATATTAATACTCCCTGAAGATAAATCACTAAAGACTTTAAGCAAATGAAAATCGATTCTGTGAATATTTAACACAGCGGGCTTTATTTAAAAATTCCCAACACAGACACATACTGGCATAAAAAAAGAACTACAAAGGGTTAATAACTCTAGATTATATATAAATTCAGAAGTAAGGAAGACAGCTGCCTGGGAATCTTATCTTGGAAATAATATTTTAAAACCTCAGGGAAAGCAAACAAAATGGTACTTGATAACATGTTAACTCATTAGAGAATTTAATAGAAACAACATCCAACTAATCTTCCTCTTTCTTTCATACTTAAATTTCAATGCTGAATTTAAGAGACCAATATCAGATAAGACAAAAAGGGAAGGTACAGGAACAAAACACAAACCTGAGAAATCATTTGTCTTTGTGGGCAAAGGTTTGGGTTAGTGAAGAGCTTCCATCAGTGTAAGGCAGCATGCCTCACCCCGTCCTCACTATCTCTTACAAGGACACAAACGCTTTTAAACACCATGGTCCTGTGAATCCTGAATGAATCGAAGTAAACCTGCATGAAGGTGGGATGATGTATGCTTGATTCAGGGTCCTCAAGAGTAAACTTGGCTGGACACAGTGGCTCACGTCAGTAATCCCAGCCCCATGGGATGGGGAGACGGGAGGACTGCTTGAGGCTAGAAGTTCAAGACCAGCCTGGAAAACTTAGCTATACCCTGTTTCTACTAAATTAATTAATTAATTAATTAAATTGAACGAGCTAGTCATAGTGGTGGTACATGCGTGTAGTCCCAACTACTTGGTCGGGGGGCAGGGGGAGGGTGAGGCTGGAGGATCACTTGAGCCCAGGAGGTCGAGGCTGCAGTGAGCTATGATCGCACCACTGCACTCCAGCTTGGGTGACAGAGTAAGACCCTGTCTCTAAAACGAAAACAAAAACTACTAAACAGTAAATTTGCCCACGTTTTCTTGTAACTTCCAGTGGACCAGAATGACCTCCCACCTTCAAGGACTCCTGATCACTTTACCTTGACTGTCTACAAGGGAATGATTTACAAATCCTACACCATGACCGTCCTCAAGAGGCCTCATTAAGAAAAGCTTCTCTTGTATTAAATCCAAAGCTCTTTTCACAGTATAGTTTAATTCCACTTCCTTCCTTTTTTCCCTCTGTGAACTCAGTGCAAAAGAATGAACCCCTGAAAGATGTCCCTTTCAACTCAAAAATAAATCACATTTGGTCAGATGAATCCTATGGGTTAATAGAATAGGTGCTCTCTTCAAAAGAGCAAGAACGCCAGTGATCAAATTTAATCCCATCAATCACATTTTAAAAATCTTTTTAAGAGCTAATATGGCCTTGTAGAAACTAAACATTTAATACCTCCTTTGATTATGAAATTGCACAGGTCTTCCTGAAAGCTTAAGTTCACACCTTCAGCCACATTCATTCCAGCAGGCACAGAGTTTTTCCTAAACTGTTTCACCAAACTATTGAGGGGTGTTGGGGAAGTTGTCGGGGGCAAGGCTACAACTCAAGGGCCCTTTTGTTTCACTCTATTCTTTTGGTTGCCTTTTTGGGTCTTCTGCTCCCTTACCTTGGATAATGAGAGAAGATGAAACTCAAGTGGGTAAATTATACTTTGCTTATAACTCTTGATTTTAAGATATGTGAAAGAGGAAATTGAAATGTGCTTAAAATTGTTTTTGGATGTAAATTATCCCAAGAGCTAATTATGTATAATTTCTTCATTTTCTTTATTCACGGAAGTGAATCCCAGATAAACACCCTTTTAGGTCAAATATTTCTTCCCTTATGACTTCGTGACTCATCCTATGTAAGCCTAACATGCTCTTACTCACCCCTCAGGAACTCAGTATTAATATACTATCCTGTTAGGAAGAAAGGAGCTAAAAAACCTGTTCGAAAGGGACTAGCATGGCCGGGCACAGTGGCTGACGCCTATAATCCCAGCGCTTTGGGAGGCTGAGGAGGGTGGATCACCTGAGGTCAGCAGATCAAGACCAGGCTGACCAACATGGAGCAACCCTGTCTCTACTAAAAATACAAAATTAGCCAGGCATGGTGGCACATGCCTGCAATCCCAGCTACTCAGGAGACTGAGGCAGGAGAATTGCTTGAACCTGGGAGGCAGAGGTTGCGGTGAGATCATGCCATTGCACCAGCCTGGGCAACAAGAGCGAAACTGACTCAAAAAAAAAAAAAAAAAAGAAAAAAGAAAGAAAAAAGAAAGGGACTAGCATAACATACTTTGGCATGAAGTCATCTTTACTCTGTAGAGTTAAGGTTAAATAATCTTGTAACAGAAAAGGAGGCCTGAGAAGTACCTAACTTCCTTTCTAAGAAGGTCATATAAAGATCTTTCCATCTCTAGCATCCTAGTGACTCTGCATCTTCAGGATGAACATGGGAGAGACAGTTGTCAACTCAAGGCCTGTCTATATTTACAGTCTACAATTCTCTCCTCCCATTGAGCTCACTCCAATCAGGTTTTCATTCCTACCATTCTATCAAAACTGGTTGTCAAGATCACTAATGACCTCCATGTTGCCAAAGCCAGTGGTCAATTTGAACCTTCCTTCTACTGGATGATTACTCTAACTGGAAACATTCAGTACCTGCCTTCTTGGTGATCTCACCAAGATTAACCTTGTTTAATCTCACGACTTCAAATACCTTCTACATATTCATGATTTAGAAATCACATCTCCGGTATTGGTGGTATAGTGGTGAGCATAGCTGCCTTTCAAATCACATTTCCAGCCGAAACTTCTTTGAACTCTGGATTCCAGAATCTCTCATATATCCAACTGCCTATTCAATATCATCACATGAATATCTATATTAATCTGTTTTCACACTGCTATAAAGAACTGCCCAAGACTGGGTAATTTATAAAGGAAAGACGTTTAATTGACGCACAGATCAGCATGGCTGGGAGGCCTCAGGAAACTTACAATCACGGCAGAAGGTGAAGGGGAGGCAAGGCACCTTCCTCACAAGGCAGCAGGAAGGAGAAGTGCCAAGCCAAGGGGGAAGAACCCCCTGTAAAACCATCAGATATTGTGAGAACTCACTGACTACCATGAGAACAGCATGGGGAAACCACCCCCATGATTCAATTACCTCTACCTACTCTCTCCCTTGACATGTGGGAATTATGAAGATTACAATTCAAGATGAGATTTGGGTGGGGTCACAAAGCCTAACCATACCAATGTCTAAGAAGCATCATAAACCTAAGTCCTAAATCAAATTCCTAATGTTACCTCCAAACTGGCTTCTTCCAAGACCTTGCCCATCTTGGTAAATGGCAATTCCATTATTCCAGTTGCCCAGGAGAGCCATTCTTGTCTATGCTTACATTCTCTTTCTCTCTCTCTCAGTCCATATCTAATTTATAAGGAAATCCTATCAGATGTACCTTATATTTAGAACCTGTCCACACCACCACCCTCTCCAGCACCCTGGCCCAGCAATCACCATTGTCTCACCTGGCTTTTTACAATGACTCTGCTTCCTCCTTTCACTCTATTCTCCACAAAACAGTGATCCTTTATAAACCTAATTTGGATCGCATTATTCCCCTGCTCAAAAACCCACTGATGGCTTTCCACCTGTTATAGGTTGAACTGCGTCCCTCAAAAATTCATATGTTACACTCTTAACCTCCAGTACCACAGAATGTGACCTTATTCAGAAATAATGTCATTGCAGATGTAATTAGTTAAGATGAGGTCATTTAGGTGGGCCCCAATTCCGATATGAATGATGTCCTTATAAAAAGGGAAAATTTGAACACAGAGACACATACATAGGGAGGACACCATGTGAAGATGAAGGCAGAGATCTATAAGCCAAGGAATGCCACATATCACCAGGAAACCACCAAGAGCTACGAGAGAGGGATGAACAGATTCTCTCTCTCATGATCTTCAGAAGGAACCAACTCTACCAATAACCAGAGTCAGACTTCCAGCCTCCAGAACTGTAAAAAAAATAATTTCTGTTGTTTAAGCCAGTTGTCCCCAACCTTTTTGGCACCAAGGAAGACAATTTTTCTATGGACTGTGGGAGTTGGGGGTGGGGGTTGGAGGGGGTGGTTCATGATGATTCAGGCGCATTACATTTATTGTGCACTTTATTTCTATTATTATTACACTGTAATTCATAATGAAATAATTATACAACTCATCACAATGTAGAATCAGTGGGAGCCCTGAGCTTGTTTTCCCACAACTAGATGGTCCCATCTGGGGGTGATGGGAGACAGTGACAGATCATCAGGCATTATATTCTCACAAAGAGCATACAACCTAGATCCCTCATGTGTGCAGTACACAATAGGGTTCGTGCTCCTTAGAGAATCTAAGGCCACCACTGATCTGACACGGGGCAGAGCTCAGGCGGTAATGAGAGCCATGGGGAGCGGCTGTAAATACAGATGAAGCTTCATTCGCTGGCCCGCCACTCTCCTCCCGCTATGTGGCCAGTTCCTAACAGGCCACAGACCAGTATCCCTGATTGGGGGTAGAAGACCCCTGGTTTAATCCACTCAGTTTATAGTAGTTTGTTACAGCAGCCCTAGCAAACTAATACACCACCACATAAAGGATAAAAGGCAATGGCCAAAAGACCCTACATGCTCATGCCCTAGCTCACACACTGACCCTCCTATTGTTCCTCCAACAGGCCAGGCTCACGTCTAGCCTTTGCTCTAGCTGTTCCCTGGGCTTAGACCACTCTGCCCCAGAGCCCTTAATTCCTTTAGACCTCTGTTTAAATAGCTCCTTAAGGCCTTCTCCTCTCTCCAACACTGTCTGTCCCCCTCATCCGCTTTATTTTTCTCCATTGTGTGTCACTACCAGGTACTTTAAGTACTTATTGTGGCAGACTGGGAGATGCATTGCTAGATCCCCCAATAAAGAAAGAACTTGCTGAGCAGATGCAGGTAAACAGCATCCAGGACTCAGCTCTTTGGGGTCAGTCTTGGCTATAGAGCACAGCCTCACCTGCCTGAGGTCACATCCTTCCCAGGGTAGACCACACCTCAGCGTGGGACACTCTGAAAGGTGACACTCACTGCAGAGCTCTCTGGAAGGTTGGAAGAGACTCCGTCAAACCTGCATCACAGTTCAGCTTCTTCCTCTGCACAATCCTCCTTCCAACTCCTGTTCACAGAAATTGATCCCAAAAGTATATCCTGCTTCCCAAACTCCATTTCAGTGTCTGCCTGTGGAGAACCCAACCTGAGACACTTACCTATCTCCCTTCACTAGAATGTAATTTTACCAAGGGCAGGAACTTTGTTTCACTGTATCCCCAAAGCCTAAAATGGCACCTCGTAGGAAAGGAGAAATGATTGAATGGAAATATATGGATGGAGGAAGGAGGGGGAAGGAAGAAAGGGCAATGACTATTTGGACACACGACTGGCCCCTGGATACAACAAAAGCATCTTAATATAGTTATTATGTATCACAAAGCGAAAAGAATACACAGCGTTACAATGAAACTGTTTGGGGTTTCTAAAGTGCACATTGCTATGGATTTCAGAGAAGCTTAAAAACAATGTGTACTAAGTTTTCCTAAGGTTCTCTTCTTCTCTTGATGCCCATGACCTTTCCCCCTAAATTTCACAACCACAAGATCTACCATCAAGAGGGTTTCAAGACCCTAACCTTTAAGGTAGGGAATATGCTGTATAATAACTGTTCAATCACTCTGTGGCACCTTTATGTTCATTCTTAACTACCATTTCAAAGAAACTTGCTCTGCATGTTATCATTATAAATAGTTTATTACAGCTTTTCCTCTTTATTGACCATGTCAAATAAAATATTATTTTTTCAATCAAAATAGTATTTTTTCTTTCTCAGAGAATTGTCCTTCACTTTATTGCAACATTTTAATTGCATTTGGCTCTGGAAAGTGATTTAAAATAGATTTTCCACGCACTACAACTGGCTAGTCATTTAGACCCAAATAAAGCTGATTTCTACCTGGTCATGTACCTCATGCCAATTCAATCAGAATGTGTTAAGTCTGACTATAAAGTAATAAAGCTGAGGAGTGTTGTGTGTGTTTGGTTTAGAAACACTTTCATTTCTTTACATAGCATTGCATGATGAGTTTTCAAGTGAAAAATGTAAAGTCATGTTTAATACCAAAAACACCCCCAACAAAAACAACAAATCACCGCCACTAGAGCTACTATACTGGTCTGTAACTACTCTACCACACTCTAAGGCAAATTGAATCACAACAGTGTCTGTATGTTTATAGCACAAGAATGTCTTACATAGATGTACCCGAAATATTTTATAACCATAAATATCAATAACAGAGTCTTCCTAGTCAGACCCATCTAATTTCATCAGCCTTCTGAAATTATATCTTTCACTAAAGCAGCCTCAGGGTACAAATGCAATAAGATAACATTAATTAAAATACATAAAACCATCCAGGAGTAGCAAGTAGTATACTATGTTTTTTAAAGAGCAGAAATTGAACTAAAAATAGTTACCACTATTTTGCCAGCTTAAAAAGCTGGGTCTTACATAGTGCCTGAAGCTACAATTCTATTACTACCCAAAGTAGGATAATAATTAGTATGTTATTCACTTGTCTGGTATGCACCTAGCTTTGCAGGGCTGTGATGTATGCTCACTTTGCAGCTAAGACCTTCAGTTCTCAGCTACCTGTCTGCCATTAAGCAGATTCCAAGAAGTTCCAAAATACAATGTGTCAACCCTTACACTATGTCAACAACTGTTTCAGTCAAAAAAATGAAGAGTCTATACAATCCTATGGAAACACTCAGTATTATCACTGAAGCTCAGATCTCTACTTTATTTAGAAACAAATTACTGTTGACTATAAATAAAGCACCATCATTACTGATACCCTTGACTTACATTGCAATAAACCCACCATAAACTGAAAATATCATGAGTAAAAAATGCATTTAATACAGCACCATTATTATTACTAACTACAACTACTTTTGCACTATTGGGTGTTCACAGCAACCCTATCAGGTAAGGTATTAATCGAGAAACATGCTCAAAGCCATACAACCAGGACATGATGAAGCCAGAGCTGATATCTAAACTTGTCAGACTCCAAATCCATGCATTTAACTGTACTATATGTTCCTTTGAAACACAAATATTTAAGATGCATAGCAACAAAGAACTTAATTTTATCACTAAAATTCCTAGTTTCTGCACACATATAGGAATCATTAATATAAGAATGCTATTTTGTATTTTGTCTTTTCATTTATGATTATTTCAAGTTTTAGCAAACAACCCCAGCAGAGAAATAAAATGAGGTCAGAGAAGAATTATTTTCCTAATGAAGTGAAGATACAATGATACAAAATAAGATCTCAGGTAGCAAAGGGCAGCAGTCCTTTACTTGCCAAATATTAAAATGTAACACCTATCAAAATGGTGGGATTTCAGGTGATTTTTTTAAAATTGGCTTTTTATAACTTTGTTATTTATTGTTGTGTTTCCTACTATGCCATTTTTATAACATGAAAAAAGATGAGTCTTTGAAATTTGAGAAAAACAACATTAATAATACACAGTTGTACCAATAGGCTAATATTATACACACAAACTTAAGTTCAGAGCTTATCTACAGAAGTCATACGCAGACAGGATATAAATGAATTAATGACCATGTGCTATGAATTCAGAAGGCTTTGTTATCTTTACCAAACCATCAAGTACTATTCATGTTACACCCGGGATGACTTGTTCAGCTTATCAGAGACCCTATTTCCTCATTTGCAAAAAAGAATACTGTAATACCACCTATTGAACATGGTCGCTGTAAGAATTAAATAAGCTGCACAGACATTTATGCACACACATACACATCCATAAACTGTAAAGTGCCAAGAGTTATTTATTATTATCAACCAAAACTTTTAAAATCGAAACTGAAAGATCCTTAAATAGACAGCACTCTCAATTCATTTCTGTGACATGAAGTTACCCACTTGTCCTTTAGCTTCTTTTGTAATCCAAATCTTACTGCAGAAGCAAAGGAAAAGTCTCTATTTATGCATGTATGTATATATGTGTATACATACATACATATCTATATTTATATTTTTCCCAAATGAGATACTCAATAGAATGAAAAATCATTACTCCTTAATTCTTTCCAATATATACTTATGCAAAAGATTTAGACTTTATAATACAGCCAGTTTTAAATCAGATTTCCATTCAATTCACATTAAAGTGCCTATAAACTGTGATAGGTGCTTTTAGTTATGTATCTTTCTATTCTAGGGGAACATCTGGAGGTTGGCTTGCAGAAAAGAAAATCTAGAGACAGAATAACCAATTAGCAGGCCTTGCCATCATCAAGGTGAGAAAAAACGAAGACATCTGGGGACGGAAAAAGAAAACAGGTTCCAGAGACATTTCCAGCCCTGTTTACGAGCTACCTCCATGAAGTAAAAGAAAAGAATCTTAAAGAGGCAGGAAGATTTCTAGCTGTGATGCCTATTACAGACTGAATGTTTGTTCCCCTCCAAAATTCACGTGTTGGAATCCCAACTCTAAATGTGATGGTACTAGGAGGTGGGGTCTTTAAGAGGTGATTAGATCATGAGGGTACAGCCCTCATGTATGGGATTTGTGCCCTTATAAAAGATCCTCTATGAGTTTTCTGGCCCTTTTCTGCCATGTGAGGACACAGTGAGAAGACGGCCATCTATGAGCCAGAAAGCAGGACCCTAATCTGCCAGCACCTTCATCTCGAACGTTTTCCAGCTTCCAGAACTGTGAGAAATAAGTGTTTGTTGTTTAAGTCACTCAGTCTAGGGTATTTAGTTACAGCAGCCTGAACAGACTAAAACAGTGCCTGTGGGTGTGGGGATGCTTATGTGAACTATGGTAAGGAACACAGGTAGTTCTAACAGGGTTAAAAGCGGTGGCAACTAGCAGGGTGTGGTGACACGTGCCTGTAGTCTGGGCTACTCAGGAGGCTGAGGCGGGAGGTTTGCAGTGAGTCAAGATCATGCCACTGCACTCCAGCCTAGATGACAGTGAGACCCCGTCTCAACTCAAAAAAAAAAAAAAGTGATGGCAACATACATGGCTGGTAGGAATGTAAACTAGAACCACCAGTTTGGAAGACTTTATTAAACAACCTACATATCCCTTACAATTCAGCAATCCTACTCCTAAGAATATACCTAACAGAAATACCTGGTAAGTGTCTACCAAAGGCAAATACAATAATATTCATGGCACCATTATTCCCAGTAGCCATAAACTGTTAAACCAAATGTCTTTCAACAGTAATGTGGATAAGCTGAAGTATATTCATATAATATATACAGTGGGAAAAAACTAGCTGTTGCTACTCACAACAATGCGGATGGTTGCACAGACATGGTCAGAATGAAAGCACATACTGAATCACTTCATGATTCCATTTACACGAAGTTCAAAGAGGGAATACTTGCCTACAGTGATAAAGATACAATGGAAGGGGTACTGTCTGGAAGGGGACGGGAGGAAGGCCACAGGAGGGATAGGAATGTTATCTATCTTGACCTGGGTAATGGCTAAACAGGTGCATATATATGGAAAAATCAAGCAGTACACCTTAAGGTCTGTGTGCTTTCCCTTAATGTAAAAGGTTAATGAGTAAATAAAAGTCTCCCAGCCCTAGAGCATTATAGTGACAGTAAATCCCCTCAAAAATAGCTCTCTGGGCAGAGCACATTGGCTCACACCTGTAATCCCAGTGCTTTGGGAGGCCGAGGCGGGCAGATCACGACGTTAGGGGATCGAGACCATCCTGGCTAACACCGTGAAATCCCGTCTCTACCAAAAATATGAAAAATTAGCCGGGCACGGTGGCAGGCGCCTGTAGTCCCAGCTATTCGGGAGGCTAAGGCAGGAGAATGGTGTGAACATGGGAGGTGGAGCTTGCAGTGAGCCAAGATCGCACCATATCACTCCAGCGTGGGCAAAAGAGCGAGACTCCATCTCCAAAAAAAAAGGAAATAGTCTATGTAGGAAATTCTTTTGATATGGTAAGTTTTAGAAAGCAAATATACTATAATGAAATAATACTAAGCAGTATGTTAAACTATGGAACATTTTTATTTCTTCAAGGATAACACTGGAGGATTATCAACTTTCTAATGAAAAAAATAATAGCGCTTGTAAGATCGGACCTATTTGGATAACTAAATATTAATGAAAGAAGATGTGACTTTTGATTTTTAGCCATGAATTTTTAAGGGACTTCTATTTGAAGGCATGCTGAATTGTCTACTAAATTCAGGAAACAGTTTCAGATTTTCAACCCTGTGCTGGGGCAATGTGCAAGGTGCTTAGGAGACAAAAGAGAATGGGCCCCAGGCCTGTCTACCAGGGGTTCACGGACAATAAGTGTTATTGTGGAGAAACCTGTTCCTGTAACACAGCGGAGGGATCAGTCAATGTTGTCTGGGGTCTTAGAGGAAGAAGAAGAAAGGAAATGATTTACTATGTAAGGACCACAGTTCTGTGGCTGAAGAATCTGAGCTGTGTCCAGAATACTTAGCTAATGACTTCCTCAGGAAAGAGAAATACACAGCGATTTACTTGTACTGAGGACGTGTGCCATGATCTCAGCTCACTGCAACCTCCACCTCCGGGTTTCAAGCAATTCTCTGCCTCAGCCCATAAGTAGCTGGGATTACAGGTGCCCACCACCACACATGGCTAATTTTTATATGTTTAGTAGACACAGAGTTTCACCATGTTGGCCAGGCTGGTCTTAGAACTCTTGACCCTGTGATCCACCCGCCTCAGCCTCCCAAAGTGCTAGGATTACAGGCGTGAGGCACCGCACCCAGCAGCTACAAAGGCTAATTCTTAAAGTTCTGTGATTATCTCCTCAGAAGAGGTAGGAAAAGAAGAGCAAGTATTCAGCATGGAAAAAGGCATACGCATCCACCTTTGTATCATTAGGTTTGGACACTGAGTGTGTTTTGTTGCATAGATTATGCACGAGACAACTTCATACTAATCACACATACCTGGCCGTAAAAGTACATCCTGACCCCTGGAGTGAGCTAAACTTTACCTACAAAGTAACATAAAGTGGTTGTGCCAATACAAAGTAAAACACTTTAAGAAGATCTGAAAATAAAAAAAGTCAAAGAAAGCTAACCCTCTATTTCTGATCAAGGAGCTTTGATACTTCTGATCAAGGAGCTTTGAAGAAATGGACCAACGCTGGTCTGCCGTTTCTGATGAATGACAGCAGCAAAAAGGCTAGCGGAAGAAAAACCAGAGAGAGCTGTGGTTGGCCCATCATTTCCCATGTGGACCATGCTTTGGGTCTCAACCCAACCTGATTGATTTAATTTTCAATAAGGAGGAGCTTGGCAGGGACCCAGTGGAGTCAGGTCACACTCAAGAGATCAAAAACATCTCACTGACAGCAGCTTTGCCTATCCAGGAAGGAGAATGCTCAGACTGATCTCAGACTGATAAAATATTTCACTCAAGGAACCAGAGGACTGGAGTGGGGAGGATGAGGAAGGTGGGCAACTTATACCACATATATTTTCCTCCTTTGTCCACTTTAACCAATAACAGCCTTCTCTCCCCCTTAGTAATGCCTGTGTGCTTAACATAATCGAACCACGTGGCTAGGTTATGAACAATCTGCAACAGTCTAATTCCCCTGCCCAACCTGGTGTCCACTGACATCAACAGCTATCAAATCTTTTTAAAGTTTATTTCTATGCATTCATTTATTTTTATTTCTCCCCCAACCCTCCTTTAAAAATCCGAATGTGAAAGAAGATGTTTCTATAGAGTCAACTAATATTTCACAAGGGCACTAAGAAGACACAATGGGGAAAGGATAGTCTCCTCAGTAAACAGTACTGGGAAAACTGCATTTCTACACACAAAAGGATAAAACTGGATCCTTATCTCACACCATATACAAAAATCAACTCAAAATGGATAAAAGACCTAAACATAATACCCAAAACCATAAAAACTCCCAGAAGAGAATTAGGGGAAAAGTTCCTTAACACTGGCCTTGGCAATGATTTTTTTGGATATGATGCCAAAAGCCTGGGTCATAAAAGCAAAAATTAATAAATGGGACTACATCAAACTACATCAAAACCTTTTCTGTACAGCAAAGAAAACAATCAACAAAATGAAAAGGCAACTATGGGACTGGGAAAAAGCATTTGCAAACCATACACCTGATATGGGGGTCACTATCCAAAATTCATAAAGAACTCATACAACTCAATAGTAGAAAAATAAATAACCTGATAAAAAAATGAGTAAGTCACCCTGGATAAACATGTTTCCTAAAGAAGACATAAAAATGGCCAACAGATACATGAAAAGAAACTCAACATCAATTAATCATCAGGGAAATGCAAATTGAAATAAAAAGTACCATGAGATACCACCTAACACCCATTAGGAAAGCTGTTGTCAAAAAAGTCAAAAGATAAATGCTGTTGAAGGTGTGGAGAAAAGGGAACATTTGTACACTGCTGGCAGGAATATAGATTGGTGTAGTCATTATGGAAAACAGTATGGAGGTTACCAAAGAAACTCAAAACAGAACTACCATAGGAGCCAGCAATCCCTCTTCTGGGCATATACCCAAAGGAAATGAAATCACCACCTCATAAAGATACCTGCACTGCCATGTTAATTGCAGGATTACTTACAATAGCCAAGATATGGAAACAACCTAAGTGTCCATCTACAAAGGAACATAAAGAAACTGTGGTATATTCATGCAGTAGAATATTATTCTGCCTTAAAAAGAAGGATCTTGCCATTGGCCACAACATGGATGAACCTAGAAGATATTATGCTAAGTGGTATTATGCCAGACGCAGAAAGAAAAATACTGCATGATCTCACTTATATGTGGAATCTTAAAAAAAATTTCTTTAAAATGTCAAACATACAGAGACAGAGAATAAAACAGTGGAATGGAATGGGGCAGGTGGGGAAATATAGGTTCAGAGGATACAAAGTAGCAGCTATGTAGGATGAGCAAGACTAGGAATCTAACGAACTATACTATATTTGGGATTCCTGACAAATGAAGAGATTTTAGCTGCTCTTGGCACAAAAACAAAACAAAAAAATGGGGAACTGTGAGATGATGGATATGTTAATTTGGTTCACTGTAGTAATGACTTTACTCTCTGTATGTATCATACCATAACACCATGTTGTATACCTTACATATAAATGATTTTTTAAAATATTTTTTTAAAAGGAAAGGGTTCTCAACAATCCAAGTCACTCACCAAGTGGGGTGGCCTGAGAACCACAGGTTAAAGGCACCATTTGATTTCTAGTAGTGAGCTTGACAATGAACCTGTTCACAGTGAAACCTAAAGGCTTACTGGCTAAGAAACTGTATTTAACATTTTAAAATACAAAAGCAAAAACTGGTTGAGCTCTAGTTTCAGTTCACCTACTTTATGCGCTAAAATTGTCTAGCTTCAATATCCCGTTATAGAGAACCAAAGCATATTTATTTAAATAATGTACCTCTCAATCTTTTTTGTCCACCAACTAACTTAACAGTAAAATAGGGAAAAGATGATAAAGACCTGGAAAAAGAATAAATATAACTGGCACATACTCTATAACAAGCCTCTTAGGCACTTTACATATGTTATTTCCTACAAGCCCCACAACAACTTTCAAGGAGGGAATTACTATTCCAGTCCTCTGGACAAAGAAAGCTGGGACACATGAAGCTTAGGTCACTTGTCCAAGGTCACAGCTGGTGACAGAGCTAGGCACCAAAACCTCAGTCCTACCCCTATACCATGGTACTCCCACAGGCACTCCTGAGCTCTCTGAATGGAAACCAGGGACTCCCCAAGGTAAGCGACTTTTCATCAGTGAGCTCAGCATGTTCCTTGCGGAGGCTGCTGTTTTCTGCAACATTACTTCTGCAGGTCTCCCAGGACCCAGCTGGATACAGAACCACTGCTGCAGCTGTTACAGCAAGTGTCTGAAAAACACAGGCTAGCCCCAGGCAGGGTAGAAGAGTCTGGGTAGAGACAGCGAGAAAAAAAACACACCCATGAACCCACACTAGCAAGTAGTTGCACGAAGGTGTATGTTGAATGGCACAAATAAAAATGGTAAAAATAACTGCAATAATGGAGAAGTGAAAATGAATTTGAAAACATCCAGAACAGTGGTCGCATTTCTTTTCTGATGGGTATGATAGGTATACCAGTATCTAGAACATTAGTCCCTACTTTTTGGCTTATTTGTATTGAAATATTTTGTTAAGAGTGAAATTTAGGCCAGGCACAGTGGCTCAAGCGTGTAATCCAAGAACTTTGGGAGGCCGAGGTGGGAGGATCACTTGAGCCCAAACTTTGAGCCCGATCTTTGAGGAGTTCGAAACCATTCTGGGCAACACAGTGAGACCGCATCTCTACAAAAAAAAAAAAAAAAAAAGTTTTAATTAGCTGAGTGTGATGGTGTGTGCCTGTCTTCCCAACTACTCAGGGGGCTGACGCAGGAGGACTGCTTGAACCCAGGAGTTCAAGGCTGCAATGAGCCATGATTGCACCACTGCACTCCAGCCTGGGCAACAGAGCGAAACTCTGTCTCAAAAAAGAAAAAAAGAGAGACATTTATAGATACAGATACACAGATATCGATATAGATAAAATAAATATACACATCTGGGGCCGCTCACAGTGGCTCCTGCCTGTAATCCCAGCACTTTGGGAGGCCTCGGCAGGTGGACTGCTTGAGCCCAGGAGTTTGAGACCAGCTTGGGCAAGATGGCAAAACCCTGTCTCTACAAAAAATACAAAAATCAGCTGGGCACGGTGGCATGCGCCTGTAGTCCCAGCTACTTGGGAGGCTGAGGTGGGAGAATCATCTGAGCCTGGATGGCCACAGTGAGGTGAGATCACGCCACTGCACTCTAGCCTTGGCGACAGAGCAAGACTTTGCCTCAAAAAATAAAATAAAATAAAATAAATACATGCATCTGAAAGGTTATCCAGACTATTAACTATTAACAATGAGACCTCTAGGGAATGGGAAGAGAGAACAGAGGAATTTGTACTGAATACTTAAGTAAGATAAACCCTAAAGAACACTCACTCGTTTTTCTTTTTTAATTTTTTCTTTATTTACGTAATATTGGATAACTCATAAGTTTTCAGTGGTAATTACTACAGTTTAAGAAGAGGTGTGATTTACTTTTAGATCTGACCCAGCAGATCATACCTCTCCCTTGAAACATTGTCTTCGTTTGGCTTCTAAGATGTCATACTCCTGTCTTAGTGGCCACTGCTCCTCAAGCCCCCTTTGCTAGCTCTTCCTCATCTGTCCAGCCCTAACCTGGCAGTGCTATGAAAGTCTTCTCCATCTTCACTCCCCCTCTGGGTGACTGTTACACTCGCAAACCTACAGAGCCCCTCTGAGACCTCTCCCCTAAGCTCCAAACTCATATGTCCAACTGCCCAGTCCATATGACCACTAGGATGTTGATGAAACACCTCAAATGATGGTATCCATGGCTGAAATCCCGACCAAAACCGGCTCCATTCCATCTCCATTCATAGCAGCCTCCTGCTTCCAGCTGCTCTAAGATCCTCAGAATTGTCCTTGACTCCTCTCTTTCTATCACACCCCACATTCACTCCATCAACAAACTGTGCTGGCTCTACTTTGAACAAACATTCAGAATCCAGTCATTTTTTGCCACTTCCACTGCTCCTACCTGTAACCAGTTCTCCACCACTCTCCCAAACCAGATTACCACACAAGGGCCTTGCCATGGGTCTCCCTGCTCTGCCTCGGCACCCCTAAAGTCTGTTCTCACCACAGCTGCCACAGGGCCCTCATAAAATGTAAGTTAGATTGTTACCCTTGCCTGGAACCTTCACATCTTCATTGGCATCAAAGTCAAGGCCCTTTCCATGTCCTAAACAGCCCTACAGGTGTTTTCCCACCTTCACCTCTACCCTTCGATCCTTCTGACTCCTGTGCTCCTCCTCCCCTCACTGACCCCATTCCCACCCTGCTGACATCCTCCACTCCTGGAACACCCCTTCCCCCGAGATGCGCAACCCAGGGGATCCTCCCTCAACTCTTTCAAGCCCCTTCCTCGATTTAAAAATCACATCCCAGCTGGGCGCGGTGCCTCATGCCTGTAATCCCGGCACTTTGGGAGGCTGAGGCGGGTGGATCACGAGGTCAGGAGATCCAGACCATCCTGGCTAACATGATGAAACCCCATCTCTACTAAAACTAAAAAAAATTAGCCGAGCGTGACGGCGAGCGCCTGTAGTCCCAGCTACTCGGGAGGCTGAGGCAGGAGAATGGCGTGAACCCAGGAGGCGAAGCTTGCGGTGAGCCGAGATCGTGCCACTGCACTCCAGCCTGGGCGACAGAGTAAGACTCCACCTCAAAAAAAAAAAAAAAAAAATCACATCCCCTCCTAGCCCGCCCCCTGACCACCCATCCCCCAGTCCAGTTCATTTTTCATCACAGCACTTGCACTTTGTAATGTCAATTACGTACTGTGATTAGTTAGTTTGTAGTCCTGACACTGGGTGCAAGTGCCACCAAAATTCATATTTTCATCTGTTGTGTCCACTCCTATACCCCTAGCACCTACGCTGGATGAATACATAGGTAACCTTTGCCCAGCCACTTATTATCGCAAAGATTTTAAACACATTTGCCGGGCGCGGTGGCTCAAGCCTGTAATCCCAGCACTTTGGGAGGCCGAGACGGGCGGATCACGAGGTCAGGAGATCAAGACCATCCTGGCTAACACGGTGAAACCCCGTCTCTACTAAAAATACAAAAAAAAAAACTAGCCGGGCGAGGTGGCGGGCGCTTGTAGTCCCAGCTACTCGGGAGGCTGAGGCAGGAGAATGGCGTAAACCCAGGAGGCGGAGCTTGCAGTGAGCTGAGATCTGGCCACTGCACTCCAGCCTGGGCGACAGAGCGAGACTCCGCCTCAAAAAAAAAAAAAATAAATAAATAAATAAACACATTTAATGCAAAAAAAATTCCATTATCACCATTTTGCTGTTTTTGTGTGGAACTTTCCAAAACAATTTTTAATTAAGCATCTCCCCCAAAACTTCACTGCCCCACATCCAGTGCTGGCCTTCGCTGTCCCTGTCGTTAAGAAAAGCCCCCTGCTTTTTTTTTTTTTTTTTTTTTGCAAGTGGGGAAAGGCTTAGAAGGTTTGACTACAAGTGTTAACAATTATCTCCAAATGTTGAAATTTCTAGTAATGTTTACTTTTTACTGTCTTTTTGCCTGAGTCTTGCCATCATGAGCACATTTTCCTTTCATGATCAAAGAAAACCACAATTGGAAATAACCCTCCTCTTCAAAAATAAAAATAAGTGAGACCATGGTTGAAATCATGCATTTGCCATCATAGTTCCACAATGTGTGGCCAAAGAAATCCCACACACTCCTTTCCCCCTCTGAACACAGGCCAAGTGAGGCGGCACCACCACGGGGGCTGTGCTCCAGTGCTGGGTTTTTTTTTAATTGTATTAGTTCTGAACATAGATTGATGTCACTGGGTAATTTGAAGACAATTAACAACAAACCAAAACTATCTTTAAATTGATCACTTAAAGATACGGGTGGTTCACCAGATTTAACAACAAAATCATGTTGGCTTTTTAACATGCGGGTTTATTTTTTTTATTTTGCCTAATCAGCAATCTGCACACAACTTTGTGCCAATGTCTGGCCTGTTTTAATAGTATTTTCTCCTGCTTGAACAATATGCACGTTATTTTTTCCCCTCTTAATACCAGTGTTCAAACAGTGAAAGTTGTTTTCAAGAGGGTATATGGGCTCAGGGCCACAGCATTTATCCAAGCCCACAGGAATCACTGAACTCAACTAAAAATATTTGATGAGCCTTCTTAATGCTTACCTTCCAATAGCAAATACAAGAGTAATAACACTAATTAAAGCCAGTATTTTCTGAGCACTTATTTTGGCCAAGCACTGATCTAAGCACTTCAAGTTAATCTACCCAAAGCCTGTGATCCCCACTTAAAAGATGAAAATACAGAGGCACATAGAGGTCAAGAAAGTGGCTCAAGGTCATACAGCAGTAAGTGGCAGAATTTCAATCCTGGCTCCAGAGTCTATACTCTTGTAGCACTGTAACTGCCAGATGTCTGCTCGTGTCTTTAGAGATGCTTCCTCCCACATCCTCTAAGCTCTTATTCTGCCTTTGTTGCCTGGCAAACTCCTACTCAACCTTCAAAACCCATCTTCAAACAACTTTTCCTGATACTCCCAGGAGAATTAATCACACTCTTCTTTCTACCCCCATAGTCTTTGTTCATATGCTATTTCACTAACATGTAGACAAAGAAATCTCCCCCATTTGACTATGCGTTCTATGTGGAAAAGAGCTCCATCTGATTTATGCATGAACTCCCCACACTTAATAAAATGCAAAAGAATGAATTTACAAATTTGAGGCCTTTCTGGTTTCATTTGATAATATAACAATATTCATTAAATGCTGACTATTCTACGTACTTTAAGTATTTTAACTCATTTAATCCTTACAATAACCCTACTGAGAAAGGTGCTATTATTGTCTCCATTTTGCAGATGTGGAGGTAGAGAAAAAATTCAAAAATTCTATCATTCCCCAAGGCCAGAGCGGATAAGAACTAGAATTTAAACCCAAGCAGTCTGGCTCCATATTCACCACCTCCCTAATACATGTCTCTGAGGTCCACCGGAAAGGCTACACCCAATTCTTGCCCATAATGCTGCCACAAGGAACATGTCTTTCTCCTTCATGTTAATGGAGGAACAAGCGCCTGATGGATCTAGGAGAGCAGGGATCCTGTCTGCCTGGGCCAACATGTACACTTACTAGCTAGCATATGGCCTGTCATTAAAGAGGAAATTCAGGAGATATTTGTCGAATTATCAAAAATCATTTCCATTTAGCTTTGAAACAATTAGTTTTTGAAATGTTATAGCAAGCACTGTTCAAAGTGCTATACATATATTATTTTATCCTCAAAACAACCATAGGAATAAGGTATTCTTTTTAGTCCTATTTTACAGATGAGTCAACTGCAGCACCATAAGGTTCAATAACTTGCTCAAGATCACAGCATTAGAAGGTGAAGCCGGGATTCAAACATAGGCTGACTGACTCCGAAGGCTTATGGATTAAGTGTCCTGTGGCTGCTGTAACAAACTACTATAAACTGGTGGCTTAAAACAACCAAAATTTATTCTCTCTCAGTTCTAGAAGTTAGAAGTCTGAAATCAAGGTGTTGGCAGAGCCATGATCCCTCCAAACCCTTCAGGAGAGGACCTTCCTTGCTTCTTCAAGCTTCTGGGTAGCCCCAGGCATCCCTTGGTTTGTAGCAGCACAAGTGCAGTCTCTGCCTCCATCTTTACATGTCTTCCTTCTGTGTCTGTGTGTCTGTCTTTATACGACATTCTCCCTGAGTCTGTGTCCAAATTTCCCTCTTCTTCTAAAACTGAAAGCAAGCCAGGATAAGCAAAACAAAACAAACACAAATTTCCTCTTCTTATAAAGAAACCAGTCACAAGGAATTAAGGATCCCATCCTACTCCATCCAGTATGACCACACCTTAACATCTGCAAAAACGCTTTTCAAAATAAGGTTACATTTGCAGATATGAAGTATTAGGACTTCAGGTTATATTTTTTGGAGGGGACACAATTTAACCCACAACAGACACCCTCTATAGAACTGACTCCAGAGATGCGCAGAGATAACTTGAGTCTCTTTAACCAGTTACCTTGTAAATGCAAGATTTGCCAGTTCTAAAACTACCCTTCAGAGTAAGGAAATGCTTAATGGTTTGAGATTCAAGGTTTCTCTTTATAAAGGTAAATGGAACACATCCAAAACGTACATATACTTTAAGTAAATGAGAAACTTTCTTTATCATAAAAAAGCAAGTATTTCCCTAGAATAGAAGTCAGTTAATATACAAAAAAAATTCCAAGGGAAATACTTATAATGTGCCTACCTGCCCACTGCTAATTTATTATGCACCTCCTTTTCTTGCACTAAAGCAACGCCTTTGAATTTTGACCAATGAACAATAATTAAATAATATTTGATAAGAGCAACCTATAATCATTGATATTTTATTTGTTAAACTCTTAATAGAGATGCCCATTTATTTTAAAAGCTCATGATTCTTTGGGATCTACAGCTAACAGTTTAAGATTACATGCACCTTTCAAATTTTCATTAACCTGAGAATAACTAGCCTTCAAGGAAAAACATAAATGAGGTACACAATTATTCAAGTAAAAGGGTGTGTTCTGAATTTCTCTTATGAATAGCTTCACTGTTCTTCCAGCGTCTAGTGGCAAACTTGTGCATTTGCTCTACATCAACTGTACTTCGTTCATTTCTAAATCCTGAGAAATACATTCACCATGCACTGGCAGCCTGATTTCCTCTGTATGCTAGAAAACAAAGACATTTCCACAATAGGCTAATTCAGAATTTGGCACTTTAGACGGATTTGGGGAAGTTATCCGGTATGAGTAATTGTTAACCAACCCACTTCAAGAATTACTCTTTGAATGACATCAGACACAACTAAATGAATATATTATGTTAGCATCACTTACATAGTGAAAAGCACCACATAAGTTCCTTAACTCACTTTAAATACCAAAATACAGCATTCAAGTCAAAATGCACTGTAGAGCAAAGCTGGTCAAAGCAAACAATGTGGTGAAAATGACATTTCTGAAAATCAAATTCTTATCATAAAATTCAATCTGCTTTCTGGTATTCTATTTCCCTGACTGAAATAGAAGAGGAAGTACTAACAGGTTATTCCAAAGGATAATTCAATTATTTTGGAAGAAACGAATGACCTATTTTTAAAAAAAATAAAATTAGTCTTTCTCTAGAAAAATTATACCACTATTAACATGGAATAATTTAGCAAGTAAAATTCTATTTTACTAGTACACTACATTAAAATGCAATTTTCAGACTAATATATTTACAGAGAATATTTTGAGACTGCCAATTGCTCTCCCCTGGTGGCTGGAACTTATCCTCCGTAATTACCCTGAGCACATTCTCAGGACAGAATGCTCAATGATTCGAGAAGTAACTGATTTTTTTTTCCTAAAGAAAACATTGCAATATACCAGTTACATCCTTTAAAAGTATGTATCACTCTATAGAGCATGTAAAAATTTTCTTTGTTTAAAAAATGCAAAGTAGCTACAATTACAACCAAACACAGGTAGCACTTCTGACATCTTTCTCACACTGCTTGGTCCTTAGACCTCTCTGTGTTCCTGGGGAATTCCCAATGTTACAGTCTAGTAGCTCTTGTGTTTTAAGAAAATATTCAGGGTGTGTGTACATGTGTGTGTCTGTGCATGTGTATTCACATATACTGAGTGGCCTTCTCCTTTGCAAATTCTGGTCCCATAAACTTCATCTAGTACAACTCTAGCTGCATGCTCTCAAACAACTTTAGTGTGCCTCACCTTCCCCATCTGTATTAGGGGATTATAACAGTATCTACCTCTTAGAAGTACAGCATCAAATGAGATAATCCATGCAGTGCATTCATCACAGTGACAGTCGCCTTACAGGGAGGGCTCATTAAACATTGACCCTTATAATTCCTATAGGATCCCATAGGATTTCTACATGGAAAGGAGGTAACTTGGTTAGGGTTACCACACTGATCAAATCAAACCCAGATACATTTCCCAAGCCTATCAAACTGTAATATGAAGTATCAAATACAGAGGGACTGTCATCTGTATTTTCTGAAGATAATAAAAGGTAAGAGAGATACGCAAGAATAAAAACCCAAAGCATGTAGTTGAATAAAAAGCATTTTAAACCTACAAAAGGTTGAGCTTCGCTAATCCAAAAATCTGAAATCCAAAATGCTCCAAAATATGAAACAAAATATGAAAAGTGGCTAAATATCTTGATTACTTGCTCTATATAGCAAGCACTTTCACATGTTATCACAGTAAACCCTTCCCACAGCATGGCCAGGTAAGTATCACTGAAGATATTTTATAAATGGGAAAAGCACATGTGGTTCAGGGAGAAAAAGCTGTTCGCCTCAGGGTACCCACCAATATCCATCTATCCCAGAGTAAGGCCTGAATTTAAACCCACATCTATACAGATAAAGCCTATGCTCTCTTTAGAACAACATAGGCAAAAAAAAAAAAAAAGTTAGGCCAGCTAGTCACTTGTCACTTGGCTTTGAGAACACACTCAGCAAGGTAAATGGGAAAGGTGCCACAGTTTTTGAGAACACACCAATGAAGTTCATTTTTACCAAATTATCTCCAAAGTGCAAGTCAGTAATATACACGGCCAAAAATATGCCCCACATAGATCATACCCAATTCACTATTTGAAACCTGTCTGGATGAGTAGCTTGGTGTCAAGTTCAGGTGAGTGGCATCCATACCCTCCCAGCTCCTGGGGTCTGTGCCTTTCCCACCCCTCAGAGCTTCAGACCCAGCAGCAGATTACACTGAGGTTAGAACATGCCCCCAGGAGCTTCAGTCTAGTGTGAATTAATTTCTCCTTGGAATTTTAACTATTTTTAAGTGTATAGCTCTGCAGCATTAAGTACATTCACATTGTTGTACAGTGACCACCACCATTCATTTTCAAACTTTTCGTCTTCCCCAACTAAAATTCTGTACACATTAAACAGTAACTCTCCATTCCTCCCTCCCCACAACCTCTGGCAACTGCCATTCTACTGTCTGTCTCTATAAATTTACTGTAGGCAATGCATACAAGTAGAATCATACAATATTTTTCCTTTTGTGACTGGCTAATTTCACTTAGCATATGCCAGTTCTCTTTTGTTCCCAGTTAGTCTCCTTAAAGAAACACCCCTGAAATGCACATCCTTTAGAGGAAACAAAAATGAACACACAAGAATTATTTTTTCCCTTTTACTCATTACTAACAGGATATAAAAACACTAGGGATGCTTGGGAAGGAGGAAGAAAGATAACGCCAACAAAATCATCCACAGTCCCACCAAGAAACCATACTATTTTGGTTTCTATTCATGCTCATTTAATCTTTGGCTTTACGCAAACAAATTTTTTACAACTGCATCACATAGAAACATTCACACTGCATTCCTTAACTTAACCATTTATCAAAATGATGTATCTCCGAGCATTTCAAAAATTAACTTTCAAGGTCAATACGAAGGTAAAATAAATGTGCTTTAATGAAAATCTGTACCCGTAAGCTCCCCTGTTGTAGAAATAAGTTTAAACTACCTGAAGTTTCGCTGACATAAAGAAATTGTTCTTGACAACATGGCACTGTATTGTTAATAACTGGGGCTGCAGAAAGTAGGCAAATGTTCAAACCTTCACAAATGTTCGTATAAAAATGATTTAAATGTTAAGCAAAATTGTATATATACTCCAAATGTGGCAGTCTATCTCATTATTATTTCTCTCATAGGAAAACAGCACAACAGGATCTAATGAAAATCCTGTTTTCTTTACAGGAAATAAAGATAATGCCACAAATCAACATTCTCCTCAGTTTTTTTTTAAATAGGCTTTTCTTGCAATCCACATGTTTTCAGAACTAAGAGGAAGAAAAGATAAAAATTCAATAAAACACCTCATTTTATTTTTGTTTCTTATTTCTACTTGCAGCTTGTAAAAAAAAAGATATATATATATATATACACACACACACATACACATAACAGCAGGATCTAGTACTAGTAAAGAAAAATGATTTAAACTGAAATAAAATTCAAGTCAGCAGGAGATGACTTTGATCATGAGACAGTGATACATAAACTGATGGAATACAGAACTTCCTTTATTTATCTTAGTAGAAATAATCTCACATCTTGGGAAAAGAGACATTTTTAGAAAATGACACTGATCTGATTGCCAAGTCTCATGAATAAGAACAGTGAGTGTTAATTTTGTTTCACCCTGTTCACATATTTTCTGCTCAAATCATTGGAATACATTTTATTTGAATGCAGGAGATTTCCCCCCTGAATTCTGGGACATGGAGACCCTGTCCACAGTAATAGTACCCAACATATTCAGTGTTCATACTTCCTATCTCATTTAGGCAGAGCAGAAATGCCACGAATACAGAGTACATTAACAAGGGGGCCCCAAAGTCTAAGTTCCCAGAACCAGAAGGAACCTCCAGGAGCTGTAAACCCCAATTCTGGCCAGTACTCCAGGCCTGGTTCCCTGCCTGTGTGAACCGTTTCCTGGGCTGTCTCCCTTTATGTCTCCAGCTCCATCAATCCTCTCCTTAGTCAAACCCCACTGCATCTTTCTGGAAACTGCTCCAAGCGTAAGAAATCAGCAGCCCAGGATGGATACCTCCTCACATCCCTGACAACTGAACAAACACTCTTTTACTCTATATTGTTTTATCTTAACAAATATGCTTTTCAAAAAGACCCATCCTGGACTCTCTCAAATGAAAATTTTCAGTGAGCCTGCCCCACCTTGTCCACTTCCCCACTTGCTGTGCCAAGCAAGAACCATAAAGATATCAGAGAATAATGTTTAAGCTACTTCCTGAAGGAGTACTGAAAGGTGGTAAAGAACAGATAAAAGGGATGGTCGTGGGCAATGGGAACAGGGTATAAAAGCCGAAAGGCCAGATAAAACCTGACATGTTGTATTGTAAGAACGAGATGTAGAGCAGATCATGAAATATGTTCGGTGCCTCATCAAAAAGCTTAGACTTCATCCTGAGGGTGGCAAGGAGCCCCTGAAGAGTTGGGATGACATGCCCAGACCTGCAGAAGATTTCAGAAGATCACCCTGGAGGCAGTGTACAGTAGAAACAGAAAGAGACCAGGGAAAAGGCAAGTGCAGCCTCCAAAGTGAGAAGCAACCGAGGTGGGAGGGAAGGTGGAGGCACGCATTCAGAAACAGCAGGCTCCGCGCCGGAGTTAAGAGTCAGGGTGCCTTAAGGAACTGTAAGATGGAGATCCAGGTGCACTGTGGAATAGACTTAGCATCCCTTCTCCAGGAAGCTTTGCCCCACACACTCCCCACACCCAACCAGGATAAGTGCTCCTCTGGGAAGCACTGAGTATTTCTTCCAGTAATACACATCACATAGTACCATCATTCATTCTTTAGCTGTCAGCCTTTCTCTATAGACCCAGAGCTCTGAGCAGGCAGAGGCAGTGGCCATCCTGGTCAATGTCCACGTGTGGCATCTGGAACAGTGCCCAGCCCTTGGGAAGCCAAACTGAGTGAACAGAGCTGGATAAGCCAGGAGGCCACTGCTCTCATTCAGGGGAGAGATGACTGTGTCGTGGGAAAGGAATTCGAAAGATATAACAACCGAGCTTCTTAATTTCTCTCTAGTCTGTTGATACCATTCAAAACACTGAATGAGATGCTTTCCAAGTCAATTATGTTATGAAAATTCATCAGTAAATCTGATCTGTTAAGGGATGTCCACAAAAGCTCACGTTCCTGTGGAAAGTCAGAAAGGATCATGGTTTGAGCCCTTTTACAAGCAAAAATAAGGCATAATTCTAGGCCACAGAGAAACTGCCACCTCATTGGGATAACAAGTTTGCCTTCTTTTGTTTTCAGAATAATTCTGCAAAGACTCAAAGCAGAGGATGGAAACATTTCAAATCCTGCTGACATAGTCTGCATCTTTGCTTTGATTTTTAGATATGATTCCAAGCAGGCAGATAATGTTGTGACCCAATTACAGGGTATTTTGGAAGTAGTAGGCACCCAACTTGGGAGTGGAGCTGGTGGGTGTAAAGGGAAGAGTTACTAAGCAAGCACTACCACCTGCCTCTCAATCCTTCACGGGATTTTACAGAGAAGGGAGCTATGACAATCAGGAAGTAATGCAACATCTCCCCTGACCCGCTTCCCATTTTCTCACCATTCCCAAAATAGACAGAGCTAAGGAAAATCATAAATATAATTCTCAGCCCTCTAGGGAAAGGCTCATTAAGGGCATAAATTTGGGTCCCTGGGAAAAAAGGGATGAAAGGCAAAGCCATTAAAAACCTTAGAATCAAAAGATGGAGACAATGGGAAATAAAGCCAATGGACAAAAAGGAACTAGAAAAACAAAAACAAAGGCCATTTCCTACATCAAAGCATACTTAAAACTTAAGCTCTTTAGAGTCAAAAGGTAAAGTTTTTGTTTAAAAATAAAAAATAGTGATTAAGGTCTTATTTCATATCAAGTATTGTTCTATGCCCTTATCATACATTCACTCTTAAAATCTTCATAGCAATCATATTATATAAGCACAATTAGTATTCCTATTTGCAGATGAGCAAACTGAGCATTGTGTAATTCTGTTGTCAAAGTATAATTCTGTTGCCCTTTGTCTATAGCTATTAAACTGCAGAGCAGTACTGGGACTTCACCACTAAACCCCTGCTGCCTCCTTCTAGGGCTATCCTTGCACATGTTGTAGGATGTTTAGTAGCATTCTTAGCCCCTTCCTACTAGATGCCAGTAGTTATCCCTCCACAGTCACAATGACCAAAATGTCACTGCCAAATGTTCCCCGGTGAGCAAAACTGCCCTGCTTAAGAACTACTGCCACAGAGATTTGAAAGGCCAAATCCCAAGTTCCCTTACAAAAGGAGTAGCAAATCCTGGGTGGTGGGTAGGAACAAAATTGAGTTAAGGGAAGACGACAAAGGAAGCAGCTGAAGGGTTTGCTGTAGTGGGAATTTTATACGAGGAGTCACTCACCACAGCTCTTGCCACTCTCGCAGGGTTAGCACAGCCTTCCTCTCCCTCCACTCCCATCACACACGTGCCTCTACTGCAGCACCCTATAACCAATGTTCTGGTACATTCCACTCTGTCCTCCTGAACTTAGCACAGTGCCTGGCACAAAGTATGTACTCAATAAGCATTTGCTGAACAAAGGAAGGAACAAATGAAGCCAAGGTTTCTGGGTGGGTATCACCAAATGAATGTCTCTTCACTATTGTCCTAGAAAAGGTATAAACAGACCTTGATTCTTAGAGAGGACAAGAGGTTCTGATCAGATAATTTGAAGAATCTGAGTCTGAATCAAGGCTCCCCAAGGTGTCTCTACACCCAAATCATGCCTCAGCTGTGTTCAAAATTTGCAATGTGGTATACAATCATTTCCTGAAGTGTCAAGAAAATTTTAACGGTATTAGTTCCCCCAGGAATGAACCAACTCAAGAAACCTAACTCATGCTAAGGAAATATTGATTTATTCACTTCCACTGACAAACAGTACCACCTAGCAAATTGGTAAACTCAATGTGGCAGGTCGACTGACTCTCTTGACCAGGACAAAAGTCTACCTGAGAAACTGAATGAAGATCAGAAGGTAAGAACAGAGCCAGCACCAAAAAGCAAGCAGGATGCTGCCAGGGAGAGGCACCATGCCTGTAATCCTAGCACTTTGGGAGGCTGAGGCGAGCAGATCACTTGAGGTCAGGAGTCCAAGACCTGCCTGGTCAACATGGTGAAACCCCAGCCTCTACTAAAAATACAAAAATTAGCCGGATATGGTGGCAGGCACCTGTAGTTCCAGCTACTTGGGAGGCTGAGGCAGGAAAATTGCTTGAACCTGGGAGGTGGAGGTTGCAGTGAGCCAAGATTAAGCCACTGCATTCCAGCCTGGGCGATCAAGTGAGACTCCATCTCAAAAAAAAAAAAAAAAGAAATAATTTGTTGTTGTTGTTTTGACACTCCTTTACCCCACAATAGCAACCAAACTAAAGGTGACTAACAGCAATTCCATGAGCAAATCATTCTGAAGTTTCCTCTAGCAATTCAAGGCTCACCCTGGAGGGCATGATACTGTAGAGGTCTGGGCCAAGCTGGCTATTACACAATTCTAGGTTCTATGGCTTTGACCCATCACGATTTCCTAGAATCACCAACTAAGAATTGCTAAAGAGTGTTGTTTTGCCAGAAAGAGGCCTGCATGCAAAGAATCAAATGTCAAGATACATCTCCAGGTTCGCCTGCTGAAATTCACATTTCAATCACTTGCCCATTCTGCTCCCTTACACCCTCATCTTTCGTCTTGGCACTTTCCTTGTCATTCTCAAGCTATAATTCAAAAATAGTCACTGGTTCCTAGGGCACTTTCAAAATTAGCTCATTCACAGTTCCTAGGACCTTGGGTGACTCTATATTCCTGGAAAGCCCAAGGGCCCGATCAGCTGGCCCACAAGCTCCACATGTTGGCCTGGCCTCCATGACTCAACTCAATCCCAAGGGCAGGCCTCTCCGCATCTCAGACCCAGATTCCCAGACTTACCAATTTCATGGACCATTAAGCGGCCAGATAAAAATATTCCCATCAAATCATAAAAGAATCTTACCCAAAAATGAGAAGGACATAATATCAGAGAAAAGGACACATCTTCTCATTTGAACGATTATGACATATTCACTACATCATTATCATCACTGTGATAAGAACAGTGAAAAACACTAACCAACAATAAACGACCTGTGGGCCTAACATTATGCTCTGCATATAGGAGATACTCAGTTACTCTTAAATTGTGTGGAAACGGAGCTCTGTCTTACACAGGGACACATCTCATACCCCCAGTAATGCTAGGCCTTCCTCCTTCAACAATGGCATTTCCCTTTACCCTCTGGAATTCTGCAAAGTCTCCCCAGTCTATCTCACCCTCTTAAACACATGCTTTTCCTTCTAGCTCGATTCCAATATTCTGCATTATATTTTTTTTTGAGACAGAGTCTCGCCCTTTCACCCAGGCTGGAGTACAGTGGCGCGGTCTTAGCTCACAGCAACCTTCACCTCCTGGGTTCGAGAGATTCTCCTGCCTCAACCTCCTGAGTAGTTGAAATTACAGGTGCGTGCCACCATACCCAGCTAATTTTTCTATTTTTAGTAGAGACGGGGTTTCACCATGTTGGCCAGGCTGGTCTCAAACTCCCGACCTCAAGTGCGCCACCTGCCTCGGCCTCCCAAAGTGCTAGGATTACAGGCATGAGCCACTGCTCCCAGCCTCTGCATTCTTTTTCATCAACTTAAAAAAAAAACAACACTCTTCCTCCCACTCTAGGCATTCCTGAAGCATACTTGCCAATGAGTTACACTTCGAGAACTTCAGTTATTACCTAGCAAACAAAGTTTGCAAGATTTCCACAAGAGGAAAAGAGAGGGTAGAACTGGTAAACTTTGTTTATAACCACTGTCAAGTCATTAACCAACAACAAAGAAAAGCTTTAACCCATCCTTTTCCATACCATTCGTTTCTTTCCATGTTCTCTTCCCATTTTTGTCCATGTGAATCTGTACATTTTATATACCAATAAATTATATATTGGGATTTTTCTGATTATAAAAGAAATATATGTCCATTACAGAAAACAAGATAAGATTCAAACACTATGGAAATAGATTAAATAGAAAGGGAATGTCTCCTGTAACTCTACACACAAAGAGCTCTAATACCTTTAAACTGATCAAGCTTCTTACTTCTTGCCCAGTTGTGTGACTTGACCTTCCACCCTCTATGCCCTTCCTCTCTCCCAGCTCTCATCTAACGTCTGGAGTCAATGCCCCACTCCTAACAGGGGTCCACGAACCCTGGAGCTTGGTTATGATTAGAGGAACTAGAGTCACTGTCCCTTTATTAAAAATTATTTAAATGGAATAACTTCTCCTCACTGCCTCACTTAAAGGTTAATGATGCTGAGTTTTGTGAGCCCCTTGAAAGCAAAGTGCACTAAAAACACCAAATGGGATTGGTTTCCTTTGCTCTCTGCCCCATCGCAGCTTGCCAAGAAAAAAGAAAAAAAAGCTTATGATCCTGCTAATGACACTGAGTAGACACATTTCACCAGCCACCACTCCTGCTACTGCAGCACCCAACCACAGGCATCTGTCGAACACAGTGACAGGGCTAACATTAAATGAGAATGAAAATCGTATTCCAGAGACCAAGGGCTGCATTTCTCATCAAGGGGAGAAGACAAAGGCTGGGACACAGGAAAGGCTTGCCAAAATTTCACAAGGGTGGGCCTGGGAAGCAAAGCACAGGACCCCCTCCCCTGCGGCCTAGGTAGAGGCTTCTTTCTCAGACTCTGTGTGCCCAAGAGCAGAAAGTCTCCCCTCAGAAAATGCTACGAAGTAGTTTCAAATGTCGAATACACTTTGCCCAAATCTAATCATTACCTTATCTCCTAACTAGACTGGCAGGGCCATAAAAAGTTAATTTTATAACAACCATTTTATAACAAATGAAAACTACAAGGGAAGTAGGAATTGGGCAAAAAAGAAGGGCATGTGACAAACCAGACAGGGAAACACAAAATCATCTCCAACTAATGCTGTAAACCAGCGGTCCCCAGACTGCGTTCATGGAAGACAATTTTTCCAAGGATGGGGTGGGGGATTAGGATGAAACTGTTCCAACTCAGATCAACAGGCAGTAGATTCTCATAGGAAGTGCACAGCCAAGATCCCACACATGTGCAGTTCACAACAGGGTTCACAGTCCCGTGAGAATCTAATGCCGCCACTGATCTGACAGGAGGTGGAGCTCACGTGGTAAAGCTCACTCGCCCACCGCTCATCTCCTGCTCTATGGCCCGGTTCCTTACAGGCCACTGACCAGTTCAGGTCCGAATCAGGGGGTTGGGGACCCCTGATCCAAATGAAGACCTCCCTCCTCCAATGGATGCATCACAGATCTCTAGACTGGGACAAGAAGGGCCCGACAGACAACTAGAGGGTGACTGCAGCTCTCTCATTTTACAGATGGGAAAACAGGCCCAGAAACATAACTGACTTTTTCCAGGTAACACAGTGAATTAAAGGGACAAGCCAGCCCCAAAGGCAAGTCTTTGGGTCCCTGGTTAGTGGTCTTTCCTCCAAATCCCCCCAGACCTTTTATTATGGAGACTCTGTCACTCTGCCTCTGACAAACCATTTCAGCTGAGAGAAATGCCATCAACACATATCAGCATGCAGAATATGCACTAATAACACATTAAAATCAAAATGGCTAATCTGGGTTTATCTTTCTGACATCTAATTTCATTTGTTGGTAGTGCAACATTGTTGAAAATAAATGAACACAAAACAGTTTTAAAATCTGGATAGAAGCTTCCGGAAAACATTCAAATCATTCTGAAGATACGCAGTTCCAATCAAATTTAATTCGAAATAACAAATCAAAGATGCTTTAAAAGAGAATGCTTACTGAATAATAATGGAACCAATTAAAGATATTTTCATATAAGATAAAAGCTTAAACCTCTATTGCTGTGCAATCATGAGCGTCCGCCTTTTCAGAGGGATTTTCTTAGACAGCTGACATTTATGCATAGATGCTTCCAGCATAAGATGATATATACAAAACCTTAATAGGATAATAGGACACATAAAAAGCACTGAACAGGCCGGGTGCGATGGCTCATGCCTGTAATCCCAGCACTTTGGCAGACCAAGGCAGGTGGATCTCCTGAGGTCAGGAGTTGGAGACCAGCCTGGCCAACATGGTGAAACCCCATCTCTACCACAATTACAAAAAATTAGCCAGGCGTGGTGGCGGGCGCATGGAATCCCAGCTACTCAGGAGGCTGAGGCAGGAGAATTACTTGAATCTGGGAAGCAGAGGTTGCAGTGAGCCAAGATTGCGCCACTGCACTCCACCCTGGGTGACAGACTGAAACTCCATCTTAAAAATAATAATAATAATAATAATAATAATAATAGGCACTGAACAAATGCTGGTTTCCTTAACCCCATATAGGAAAATAAGTATTCCCCCACATAACCAGTAATAACTTATTAGAATATTTTCCTAAAAGTCTGTCCCACCTAACCCCCTCCCCCACCCTCAGAAAACTTAAGGTGTTATATCACAAGGGTATTGTCTAGTTTTGTTTTGTTATTTATGTACTTATTTATTTTGAGACAGAGTCTCACCCTTTTGCCCAGGATGGAGTGCAGTGGCGCGATCTTGGCTCACTGCAACCTCCACCTCTCAGGTTCAAGTGATTCTCCTGCCTCAGCTTCCCCAGTAGCTGGGATTACAGGCGCAAGCCACCACACCCAGCTAATTTTTGTATTTTTTCAGAGACGGGGGTTTTACCTCTTGGCCAGGCTGGTCTCAAACTACTGACCACAAGTGATCCACCCGCCTCGGCCTCCCAAAGTGCTGCGATTAGAGGTGTTAGCCACTGCACCCGGCCAGGTATTGTCTATTCTTAAAATGAAATTGAAAAAGGTACAGAGACATGACATTCCATTTTTCTTTTTTTTTTCTTTCTTTCAACTTTTAAGTTCCCGGGTACATGTGCAGGATGTGCAGATTTGTTACACAGGTAAACATGTGCTATGGTGGTTTGCTGCACAGATCAACCCATCACCTAGGTATTAAACCTAGCATCTATTAGCTATTCTTCCTGATGCTCTCCCTTCCATTTTTCTTAAAAGATAAATTTAGATATCCAGTAATCAGGATAGTCCACACCCATCACTATTCTAATATTATGGCAAGGCTTTCAGTATTCATTCCTGTGGTAACATAAAAATAAAAGAATTCAATGTTCATATGCTGTTGTTTCTCTGGTGGCAGGAAAAGAAAACAGTCATCAAAAGGTTGAAACATGACAAAAAGAGTAGCAGTTTAAAAATATTTTATGTTTGTACATGTGGATTCTTACAATATATGCAATGATCTTTTCCCAAGTAATTTTGGAGTCAGTATTCATATTACTCCAGTTAAGTGTAAACGCCAGTATTTTACTCTTTAATAATCAAGCTTTCTGTTTTTCAGAGACAGGGTCTCACTCTGTTGCCCAGGCTGGAGTGCAGTGGTGTGATCATAGCTCACTACAGCCTCAAACTCCTAGGCTCAAGCAATCCTCCCAACTCACCATCAAACTTTTCAATTACCACTTTATAAAAATTTCAGAAAGCCGGTTCACACTGGCTCCTTGAAGGTGAATTTATTCAGTTAAAAGTATCCATTTGAAGAGGGAATAAAAGTATAGGACCTAAACACCTTCCGTGGAAAGGATGCCAACTTTAGAGTCCTCTCTCAAAAGCTCTCAGCAAATATCTAGAGACATGGTTACATCCAGTTTATGAAGACTGTGGGTGACTTCGGGGTCATACAGTACATGGACAATGGAAGAACAGCAACTGAAATCTTGCACCTGTACCCCACCACCTTCCGTCCCAAGATCAGCCCACTGTACTCTACTGCCACCTGTGTTCTCTCAGCATTTCCCCAGCCTGGAGGTTTCCCCATCCTCGCCACAAATATCATCCTTTATGAACGATGCCATTTCTAGGATGTTGCAAGTTATGATAAACAACTGTTGAACAAATACTGCTTACAAGCTACAAGTTGAAAACGAGAAGCTTGCTAAGTTCATGAAGAAATCCCCTTTCAAGGACTCCATCTGTTCCTAAACGGCCAGCCACACAAGTTCTAATACTCTGCATTATTATGGCCATTTGGGGACAAGATTTGAAATTTGAAACCACGACAAGAAAAAAAAAAAAAAAGAAAAAAGAAAGATTTAATAAACTCCAGAAACAACAGATCAAGCTGCCACTGTGTATGTTTTTTAAATCGGTGAAATATTAAAACAAATGATACACCCATGCCAACCTCACAAAGTTTCCTCATTCCTTGGAATTCAAACAACACCGCTGGCATCATTTTATGATAATCCTTTGGGCATTTCACGTAAGTAATTAGACACAATCTAAAGCCAGTGACTGAGGGACTTAAACAAACTGTCCCCTCCGAGAGCCCTGTTGGAGCTTCCGACACTGACCTTATTCTCCTTTCAATTTCGACCCTCCTCAACTACTCAATCCATCCAAAAACGTCTGTGACAGTCGTGGCTCTAAAACCGCGCAGAACTTGACTACAGAACGGTCGGTGACAACGCCACATGTGATTTATCCAAATTAGTTTATTTTTTTGAATTCCAGTCCCATGCTCCCTCGGCTGTTTGCCCCGCACCCGTGGTCTACACCACTTCACCGACGTGGAGACCACCTTTCATTGTTTCTATGGGTCTCAGAATCCTTCCCTCCCTCCAGCTCTGTTCTCGCCGCATAAATGTCATTTCTAGCGTACCACCCTCCATTCCGCCCGGCGGGCAGCGCAGGGGCTTTCGGGTCCCAGTGGCCAGTTTCCTCGAGTCGGTCCCCTCTGCACAGCCATTTTCTAGTTAAACGCTCTCTCTGCCACCGAGGGGGAAAAGGAACTTTTCCCCCCTTTCAAGTCTCAGCGGCTGGCCTCTGAACCCCTCGTGGAGAAGCCAACCCCGGCTCCAACTCCCCGGCAGGAGTGCGCTGCCGCCGGGGAGGGACAGCGGAGCCGCACAGCGGAGGCCGGTGCCAGGACAAGGGGGTGTGCGCTCTTCCCACAAGCGCCCACCCTCACTTTTCCCCTCCGCAGTCCCCACCCGGGCGCACTGCCTCCAACCCGGTCTCCCCCGCCCCAGGCCCTGCCAAGCTCGGGCTGCTGAGGAAAAGAGGGCGCCGGGAAGCGGGAGGGATGGAAGTCAAGGAGAGTGAGCCCGCAGTCGCCGTGCCACTGGCCCTGCGGCGCGGGCGCCGGGCGCACGGGACTCCGCAGCGGGCGCTCCGCTGCAGATGCCGCGGCAGCTGCTGCAGCTGTGGCTGCGGCTGAGCGGGCGGCAGTGGCCGCGCAGCCCCGGGGCCAGGAGCAGAGGAGCAGCCGCCGGAGGAACCCACAGCCGCTCGCCGCACGCTGCTGACGCTGCCCGGGTGTTTCCCCAGCACTCTCGTGCTGCCCCGGAATCCGGGGCAAAGGCAAGGAAGAAAGCGGGGCTCACCAGTGGTGCGCGCGGCGCTCGCCTCAGCTCCGGCGCCCAACGGCTCTGCTCCAGCCTCGCCCTCCCCGGAGCGCCCAGATCAGCTGCGGTCGCAGCGCACTAGCTTCCTACTTGAGATCAGAACGGGCTCGGGCGACTGAGCATGCTCAGTGCCGCTCCGCGAGTCCAGCGCAGGGAGAGGCGCTGACGAGATTCCACTTCTCCAGGCTTTGGCAGCGGCTGCGCGAGCGAAGGCTAGAGGGACCCGGCGGGGCGGGAGACAAATGGGAGAAAGGCGGGGCCGGGGGGGGCGGGGGCCGGGCGGAAGGGGGCGGGCCGCGCTCCCAGGGCGACCCCTGCAGGTGGAGGCGGCGGGGCCTTCGGGAGGCAAGCTCCCCAATCGCCTGGGAACACGCAGGGAGGCAAGGGGTGCCCCAGTAAGACCCAAAGGCAGGACGTGCGGTGCAGCCCGGGTATCCCCTCCATGTGGCTGGTGTCTGTCTGCACCAAAAGGCAGTTGGGTTACCTTAGCCCTGGCTTTTCTCCCACACGCCAGCATTCCCTTGCAATAGGAAAATGTCCCCACAGAAGAGCTGCCCACACCCACCCAGGCTAACTGCAAGTTGTAGGCGAGACTTTCTCCTTCCTTCTGCCTCCTATCCCCACCCCCAGGCATACTGCCGCACACACACTCTTCTTTGATCTGGAAATCACAAGATGATATCAAGGGAGAAATACAACTGCCGGAGAGGAAAAGCAGGTTTTCATTTCCACTGCCAATAATATCTATAACTCTAATTGTAAGCGTGCAAGCAAAGCCCTGATGAGAGTCGAGTCTCAGTAAGTGGTAAACCGTGCTCTGCCCTAGACACTGTGAATGACATCCCCAAAGTATCCTTAGGATTGCTCTTCACCAGGGCAGCGGTTGTCAAACTGGAGCCTGGATCAGAATCACCTGGAGGGTTTGCTGAAGTACAAATCCCTGAGTCCCAATCTGTGTCTCTGAATGGGGAGATATGTGGTGGGGCCCCAGCATCTGCGTATCTAACAAGTTCCCGTGAGATGCTGATGCTGCTGGTATGAGGACTATACACTTTGAGAACCCTACCCGTACACAAACACACACAGTCCTACCGAGAATCTCGAATTAAAAACTCACATGATTTCTCCTATGAGGACTCTATGCAGTGGGGGTGGGCATTACTTTATTCTTTCCTACATGAATTTATTGAGGATCCACGAGGTCTTGTACTAGACCTGAGGATATAGGTGAATTTAAAAGCCTAGGCACCTGCCTTCATGGAATTTATAGTCTGGCCGGGTGACAGACACCTATCAAATAATCACTCAAAACGGTCGTTTCAAACAGGCAGAGTGCTGGGAGGGAAATGCACAAGGTGCGAATAGCGTATAGCGGGATCCTCATGCAGACTCAGTGAGGTTGTTACGAAGGGATGGGAGGGGGGCTGCCTTGTGGAAGGTGGTTTCTGATTTTGCACTCCAATAACCCCTCCAATTAACAATTAGTTCCCTCCGACCGAGCTGGAGGCCAACAATCATGTCCCTCCTTCCTAGAACATAAAAACAATACTGTCACAGAGAAATCCCCATAAATTCATGAAAGTGTTCACTCTTGGGACTGAGTCTCTGCACCCCAAGATCCACCTAACATGCCCGTGGACCAAGGACAGTCGAGGGCCACAGTGGCCCTCTTGGGGAAAATACAGGCTCTGTGAACTGGAAAGCCTTATGGTTCTTAGTCTGTGATCTTCAAGGCCAAAGAGACGAGGAAACCAGCCCAAGACCACCACTCCTGTCAGGAGCGGAGATCTACCGGCCTCCAACCTTGTAGGCGGGTCCTCTTTCCAAGGCACTCTATTCCCGGACCTCACAGCTCCCCTCGGATCCCTGGAACCCAGCCTGGCCACCCTGCTCTCTCTCAAGGGTCCAGGGTAGGTGAGCGGCGCCCGCCCCGCCCAGCTCAGTCTCTTCCCGACCCAGAGGAAAACCCGCGGTGGAGTCCGCGGCGGTGGGGTGGGGCAGCGCGCGCAGGCGCAGAGGCCGCCAGGTTGGGCCGAGGAGGCGCCCTGCTCCACACCTGATGCAATCAGCCTTCCGGAAAAGGGCACGGCCGCAGCGCTCACCCAGGAAACACTTCCGCGCCCTCCTCCGGCCGCTGCGCCCCCGGGGACGGGTTCCCAAACTCCCCCGGCCCGACTTCGCCACGGGCGGTGTTCTGCGTCCCACCGGGGATCCGCTGGAGGAGTTGGGAAGTCACCGCCTGGGCACACAAAATCCCTGAAATACCCTTACAGTGACGTCGAAACGGCCATCAAGCGTTCCGCAGCTGCAGGAGGAAATTCCCTTAATTATGAATTTACAGAGGGGACTGATCGGGGCTGGCGGGAAGGCTTTGACCCTTCCGTTGTTTCCTTCCTTCGTCCTTCTCCCAACACATTGTCTCTCTCATTGAAAGGAACGTTTATTGTAACAGCAGTTTTAAGGCAGTATGGAGAGGACTCCCCATGCCCTCTGTCTTGCTAAATATGTAACAGCACTTTAGCTTTGCTACATAAAGCTTTCTCACTGCGCACTCCTTTTATAAATAATTGGTTTCTCCATACCTCATCATTTAAGTTTACAAAGAAAATCATTTCTCGTTTCACCACTTTATGCAATTTTTATATATATTGTGAGTGGGTTTTTTCTTCATGCTGACTCATTAATTGTTTTCCAAGAAAATGAAATATCCAGGAATATTCCAAGAGCATGTTTTTTAAAGCATGGAAGTAAACGCTGTGAACAGTACATAAAAATGACCTCTCTTAAGTCCCTTAAGGCCGAAAGTCTTTCTAGAGAGTTGGGGGAAGGAGGCAGATCCAAGGAATTTTATTTGGAAGGATACTTCAGAGACCATTCTAGAATCAAATCAAGATCAACTCTTAGACTTTACAGATGACATTTATCTCTCTGTGGCCCAGAGAAATAAATGACTTCTTAGACAAACCAAAGGCAGAACTGTCACTTGAAGCCAGATTTCTCAAAATTCCAATCTAATGGGAAAAAAAATGTTTTTTTGCACAAACACCGTAGGGAGTGAATACTATATTACAATGCAGTTTTACAATCCAAAGATTACAAAATACAAAATTGGTGACAACAAAAGGGATCCTATTACTTGTTCCTACCTGTGACGTCATTAGTCTTTAAATAGTCCATGATCAACAAATATCCAGCCACTTCTAAGTGGCACTGAATAGCCAAAGTCTAGGCATTAAATATTTCAATTAAACAGGTATGAGTCGGGTGCAGTGGCCCAAGCCTGTAGTACCAGCTACTGGGGAGGCTGAAGCAAGAGGGTACATGAGGCCGGATGTTCAAGGTTGCAGTATGATCTTGCCTGTGAATAGCCTCTGCACTTCAGTCTGAGCCACACAGCAAGACCCCACCTCAAAACAAAACAAAACAAAAAACGGTATAACTACAAAACATCAAGAAATCTTCTGTGCCAACATTTAGAACTTTCAGTATTTTTATTTGTGTGGTATATGTGCAATGATTTGAGCTTAAACCAAGGAAATTTTAATGATCACAACAAAATATCATGGTCATGATTTTCTTCTGTAATGATTTTAAATACTTTAACAATATGGAAATCAAAGTGAAATCAAAAACAACTCAAAACTCATGCCTCCAATAAATTCTTCAAAACTTTGTCTACCTTCTTATCTTGAGGAATGTGTATTTCTTTTTGGAATGTTCTGACAGAGATCTGGAGGAAGACCTTCTATTGAAGCAAAAATAGAGTCGAGTAAATATCAAAATGCAGAGGTACAAAGTACACACTATCACACAGTACTAGTTTTAGAATAGCTAACTCTTACTGAGTATTTAGCATGTGCCAGACATTGGCTAAGCATTTTCCATAGGTTATTTAACTTAATCCTCACAACTACCCTATGAATGAAGCACTATTGTTATCCCTATTTTATGGATAGGGAAAGTGAGGCTTGCAAACGTGAAATAGCTAACTCGAGGCACAAAATATTCAGTAGCAGAACTGGGATTTGAACCCAGGCAGTTTTCCTGGAGCTTGAACTCTTAAATAATACTCTATACAGAAAAATGTAAATACAGATAAAATGACTATAATGATTCTCAGATAAGAAAGGAGAGGGAGCATTGTACTTACTCTCCTACAGATAAAACATAGTAAAATAAGTCTGTGGTCCACACTAGGAAAAAAACCTTTTGCTAACAAATTATGGTCCCCAAATGTAGGACCAATATTACCCAGAGGTGTGAGGCAGGTGATCAAATACCAAGTGACTTTTCAGGGGTACCAGCAAGGCCTCTTCTCTGATGAACCCTCTATGCCTGACTGGTCTATCTTGTCCTAAACCATCCAATATGGCAGTCATAGCCACATATGCCTATTTAATCTGAAATCACTTAAAATCAATTAGAATTAACTCTTCGGTTCCTCATTCATACTGGCCACATTTCAAGTGCTCAGTAGCACCTGACCTAATAACTACTGTATTGGATAATGTAAGTAAAAAGCATTTGCATCACTGCAGAAAATTATATTGGACAGTGCTGCTCTGGTCCTTAATGTCATTAGGGCAATCCTTTAATCTCTCTTCATACTGCACTATTGCTGGGAGGACCATGTTTCCATGGTCTCCCTTCCCATTGAGTTTCAGTCCTATTTTTCCAAACTAAAATTATTATTAGAGTGTAGAGAGGTACAAAGAGGTACAAAGCACAAAGTCCCCTATTATCATGGGAAGAATAGGGGCACTGGAGTAAGACCTTGTTTCACATCCCAGCCCTTACTAGTTGGGTGACCTTGGGCAAGCTACTTTACCTCACTGAACCTCACTTTTCTTATCTGCAAAATGGGCATGTTAATTTTTTCATTATGGGTTTGTTTAAGATTAAATAACATATGTAAAGCTTCAGGTAGGCCTCACATGGGAAGATTTCCTTCCTTCCACTTCTATTTCAGTTAATGACATTCCCCAATTACTCAGGTTTCTAAACTAGAAATCTCAATCATCTTCAATTCTTCCTTCCTCCTCAACCACCCGCATTAAATTAATCATCAAGCCCTTTTGCTCCCAACTCAGGGATGCCTGTCAAATGTGGGCCCACCTCTCTGTCCTCACTGTCCACTGTCCTCACTGTCTTTTCATGCCTAATATTTCAGAATCGTGCTAACCAACCTTGGTGACACCCATCACTCCCAATCCAAGCCCTTTCTCCACACCGCTGCCAGAGTGATCCTTCTAAAAAAAGATGCTGATGACGTCATTCTCCTCCTTTAAGACCGCTGATGACGTCCAGTTGCTTAAAGATAAAATCTTAACTACTAAACTGAAGGACTCACATAACCAAACTCCATCACTCCATCACTGCTGCTTGTTTGGTTGGTAACAAAAAGAAAATTAAAAATATAACAACCCTTATTCCATTTCAAAAATTTATTTGGATTCCTCTACTACCAACCTCTTTTTTCAGCCACTCCATCCCCAGCTCGTACCTCTCCCTCTACCCAGCCGCCACACCGCAGCAACTTATGCCCATGAGGCATTCCTGGAAACACATAGCGGCCTTTCCCGACTCTGCCCTTGCACGCAAACCTCAAGCTAGACTAACGCTTTTGCATGTTCTTTATCTGGCAGGATTTTACTTACTCTCTAAGGTCCAGTTCAGATTACTCTCTAAGGTCCAGTTCAGATATCACCTATTCTATAAAAGCTCCTTCAACTCCTTCAGGGAAAGGTGGATACCAGCTCATCTGTGATGTCATAGATTTGAGATAGATTGTAGATGCTGTATTTGGGCTACCTGGGTTTAAATCCTGGTTACACCACTCTCCCACTGCTAGTTTTGGGCAGCCGACTTAAGCGCTTCACCCCTCAGTTACCTCATCTGAAAACAATGATAATCATAGCATGAATATCTTATTGTTGTTACCAAGCATGTGAGATAATGCACATGAAGCTCATAACAATGTATCTGGCCCACAGGCAAGCACTCAATACAGATTATCTTCAGATTGTTCCCACTATGATTATCCATCTTATTCTTTTGTCTCAATGTGAATTTTTTTTAACATTTTCAATAATTTTTTAATTTAAATTTTTTATATTTTACATTTACATTTGATTTTTATATTAAATATAAGTATTTTATTACAGAAGTACTCCATATTTATTGATTAACATTTAGGAAATTCAAATGGCTTGCCAAAAAGATTAAATTCTCTACTGTTTGAGACATCTCTTGGTTACAAGCAAAAGGAACTCATTCTGGTTAACTTATCCAGAAAAAATAATTTCTGGGAGAGTTGTCAGGCATCTCACTACATCAACCCAAAGATGGAGAATCAGGTAAAGAAAAGGGTCGGGCTCCATGGAGGGCTGGCAGCAAATAACAGACAAGACCACGGCACAGTGTGTCACCAATGGCACAACCCCACTGGCCACTTGCTTTAGCCACAGTTCCTGAACCTTTGCGACTTAGCTAAAGTAGGAAGAGCATGTTATCCCCTCTCCCACTTACCCACCCCGTGATCTTTACCTATATTTGGTCACTCACAGGCAAACAAATCTTGCACTTACAAGCTTTGGTGCCTTTGCTTATGCCATTCCCTTTGCCTGGAATAGTCTCACTCTGTTACCCAGGCTGGAGTGCAGCGGCACGTTCATGACTCATTGCGGCCTCAACCTTCCTGGCTCAGCCTCCCTAGTAGCTGGGACCACAAATGTGCACCACCACCCCCAGATAATTTTTTTGTTTTTCGTTGAGATGAGGGCTCACTGTGTTGCCTAGGCTGGACTCGAACTCCTGAGCTCAAGCAATCCTCCCACCTCGGGCTCCCAAAGTCATGGGATTACAAGCGTGAGTCACCACACCTGGCCTGCTCACTTCTTGATTCCAGAGCTTGCCATATGTTTTTGTAGCACTTCGCACATAGTACAGTTAGATGTTGTATCGTTCTTTGTTGCTATGCTGTAAATTCCTATTTTCAGCCACATCACACAGAAGACACTTGATAAATATCTGTTTAATGAATGAAAAGAAGAAAGAATTAAATTAGATTTTAAGGCACTGTACTAAGCACTTCACAAACATTAACTCACTGGGCGCGGTGGCTCACACCTGTAATCCCAGCACTTTGGGAGGCTGAGGCTAGTGGATCGCTTGAGTTCACAGAGTTTGAGACCAGCCTGGGCAACATGGTAAAACCCCTTCTCTACTAAAAATACAAAAATTAGGCCGGGTGCAGAGGCTCACGCCTGTAATCCCAGCACTTTGGGAGGCCAAGGCGGGCGGATCACAAGGTCAGGAGATCGAGACCATCCTAGCTAACTCGGTGAAACCCCGTCTCTACTAATAATACAAAAAAAAAAATTAGCCGGGCGTGGTGGTGGGCACCTGTAGTCCCAGCTACTCGGAAGGCTGAGACAGGAGAATGGCATGAAATCGGGAGGTGGAGCTTGCAGTGAGCCAAGATCGTGTCACTGCACTCCAGCCTGGATGACAGAGTGAGACTCAGTCTCAAAAAACAAAACAAAACAAAACAAAACAATAAATTAGCCAGGCGTGGTGGTGCACGTCTGTAATCCCAGCTACTAGGGAGGCCAAGGCAGGAGAATTGCTTGAACTCAGGAGGCAGAGGATGCAGTGAGCCAAGATCACACCATTGCACTCTAGCCTGGATAACAGAGCGAGACTCTGACTCAAAAAACAAACAAAACCATCCAAACGTTAATGCAATTTAGTCTCAATTTATAATACAGTTTCTCCTCAGATAGGCTAATTACGCTTTTATAACAGAAGAAACTGAGGCCAGAGGAGTGAAGTTACTTTCCAAAGGTCACACAGCTATTAAGGGACAGAGGCAGAATCTGAAGAAGGCAGTCTCGCTCCAGAGCATAGGCTTTTATCTAAAGAGATGTTATGACTCTGTGAAAGGTAGTACAGGGCCCTTTTTCTAGAAAATTCTACCACATCTTTGTTTGTTATTTGAAGCGCTGACAGTCTCCTGGTAAGCAGAGAAAGCTAATTAAATGTTTCTGTACATTTTCAATATTGAAAAACATATTTAGAAAATTTCATAAACACTTATTCCATCTTTCCTGAACAATGGTAATGGAAAGCTCTATACACAAATTCATAGAAACTCAATTAAATGAGCACAAAAGCACACAATAAAATTCATCACACTCTGTCTCTGCCCTTCCTCAGGTTACCAGGAGTTGTTAGTGTAGACACTGGCATTTTATTGAACTGGTTCCGGCTACAAAGAATTTATGTTCTTATGCTCACAGCAATCTCCTTCCCTGGTTATATGATATCTCTCACCCCTCCTAGAATCCCTCTTTTGCTTATCATCAAACAGCAGAAACTTGACTCCAGAGTACCAATGTGCAGGGTGCCTCACAATTAATTGTCTGCATGATAAGGGCAAGAATTTAAATCTTGTGAATAGAGGAAAACCATCAACCTTCATGTTCACAGGGTATATAAATTACACCATCCAACCCGAAAAAATACTCCATTTTAAATTCATATAAACATAATTAAATAGGAATGGGGAATCTGAAATGAAGAACACTGAGAGAGAAGACATTTAAAAAGAACTAGAAATCATTTACAAGAGAAAATGCTTTGCTCATCCCAGAGATAGATAAGATATATATTGCTAATTTGCAAAGGCCTTGATAGTCTCCTTGATCAAGCAAAGGATTTATAAGTCTCCTTTCTCTATTTGTTCCTGCCAGTATCTTCACTTTTAAGTGCCTCATTATAAGGTCTGCAAAATAAGAAAAGAAAGGAAGATGGAGAAAAAAAAATCTAAAGATTTCTTTTGCTTTTAAGAGATTATTATAACAAGCAAACATTTGTCATTAGGTTAAACGAAAGAAAGCTAGCTCCTTACAAATATCTGAGATCATAAAAACTGAACTTGGCGGGGAAGGGACATTAGTATAGGAAGGGGTATGATTAAAAGTAATAGTATAGAATTAGTAGCTAACATGGAAATTAGATATTAGCCAAAAAAAAGATTCCTGGTAAGGTAAATTAGATAAAAGGAAAAACTTCAAAAGAATATAACAAGTGCTCCATCCCATGAGACTTTTAGAATTAACCTGGACAAAGAGCTAGAATATATTTCGTAGAAAGCAATCTTTTCTGACAAGCTGGTAGATAAGCTCTAATTGATTTTTCCACCTCTAATTTCTTTGACTCTCTGAAATGCTATTTGTATAAGACAAATGAGTTTTCCTTGAGGTTGAATTTTCTGTCTTTATTTTAATCAAATGAGATATGATTTCTCATGAAAATAGTTTCCAAGCCAATGGCTTTGTAAGTAATAATTCTCTTATTTAGACAATTAAAGCTTAAAAATCAAAGTTATAGCATGAGTAAACATGACAAATCACCATGTATTTTCTTCCATCATGCACTGGCAAAATTATTGGAATAAAGTTTCCAAGTGAAGGAATAGGGTACAGGAAAAGTGGAGCAGGCTAATATTCTACCAGTTTTTATCTTTTTGTCCTAGCTTCATATCCTCTCTAGAAAGTTATCACTAATAGAAAAACACTTAATTCTGTTGAAATTAGTTAAAGTTTATACCAGATAACAGTTCTGAGAACATGAGGTACAATATCACATGCATGTTAATTATGTTATTTATTATCATAAAAAGAGCAAAATTAAAAATGTACTAGAAAAAGTTTTGCCTGGAGTCTTTGAATTTTCTAAGAGAACACTTAGGGAAAGAGGAAAAGAAGAGGAAATACTAGGTAAGGCAGGGGATAGATCTCTTTCTCCTCATATATATATATATATATTTAATATCTAAAATCTTAAAAATATATATATATTTCAAAGCTGTTTCTACAAATTTTAATGTGTTATTTTTTCCCATGACTCAAAATATGACTAGAAAAAATAGTCTAAATTAAAAAAAATTTTTTTACTTCAGGTCATAAAAATATTTTTCCCTATTACAGTCTGACAGGTTACAAGTTTTGTGTATTTTACTTTGCTTCGTTCTTACATTTAAACTTTAATTTGTTTTCTAATACACTGTGAAACAGGGATATAACTTTGCAAGCAGAAAGCCAACTGTTCTAATGCAATGTATCAAACAATCTTTGCATTGCCATTTATTTATAATGTCACCTCTATTATATGTCCAGTTCTCATTGGTCTGTTCCTATGCTGTCTATTCCCTTTCATAGATTACTTCTTCTATGACGGTGCTAATACTGCACTATTTTTGTTTCTATACCTTTGTAATATATCTTCATATCTGGTAGTGTGGGTCTCTCTTCTCTGTCCTGCTTTATCAAGACTGACTTAGCTTTTCTTTCATAACATCTTTTCCACATAAAATTTATAATTACAATATCAATTTTGATGAAAAATCTTTAGAATTTTATTGGTGTTAGTTTTTTTTTTTTTTTGAAACAGAGTCTCACTCTGTCACACAGGCTGGAGTGCAGTGGCACAATCTTGGCTCACTGCAACCTCCACCTCCCAGGTTCAAGCAATTCTCCTGTCTCAGCCTCCCAAGTAGCTGGGATTACAGGCACGTGCCACTATGCCAAGCTAATTTTTGTATTTTTAGTAGAGATGGGATTTCACCATGTTGGCAAGGCTGGTCACAAACTCCTGACCTCGGTGGTCTGCCCACCTCAGCATCCCAAAGTTCTGGGATTACAGGTGTGAGCCACTGCACCTGGCCAGTATTAAATTTAATATAGATTAATTTGAGGAGAACTGACATTTTTACTCTATTGAATTATCATATATATGTATGTGTGTATATGTATGTGTGTGTGTGTGTATATATATATATGGATAGATAGATGTACTGTATTTCTTTTCTTTTTTTTTTTTTTTTGTGAGATGGAGTTTCTCACTGTTGCCCAAGCTGGAGTGCAGTGGCACAATCTCCACTTACTGCAAGCTCCGCCTCCTGGGTTCACACCATTCTCCTGCTTCAGCTCCCAAGTAGCTGGGACTACAGGCACCTGCCACCACGCCCAGCTAAGTTTCTGTAGAGATGGGGTTTCACTGTGTTAGCCAGGATAGTCTCAATCTCCTGACCTCATGATCCACCTGCCTCAGCCTCCCAAAGTGCTGGGATTACAGGCATGAGTCACTGTGCCTGGCCAAATGTACTATGTTTCTCTTTATCCACCTTCTTTATTTTGATAAATATTCTCTATGTCTGCTAAACGCTAAGCTCCTGAAAATCTATGTAACTTTTCAAGGTTAAGAATGGTATTAGTAAAATGGCTTAACCTTTTATGTTGTCCTAAGTCTGCTGCTACTTCTTCAGCTGACATGAATCTCCTGGACAAAAGACTTTTGCTCTCGCCTTAGTTTTACTAAATTTGACCATAGAAAATGCCAGTGAGTTGATGGAGTCAGTCAAGTAGAATGCTTTTACCAGAGTGGCTGATGTTTATATAAATCCAATGTGGTTTGGAGTATTAGCCTCAATCCCAAAGAGGTTGAAACTCACAGTGCCTCATAAATCTGCTCAGGCTTGCAAGTGAAGTTATAAAGAAAAAAAATAATTATGTTAACCAGTGTATTCATACTACTTCCCTTTAATAATTCCTAGAGCAACCACTAAAAAGAGAGAAAAACTGCCAAAAATATAACACATAAAGTGAAATAGAATACTAAAAAGTATTTAAATAATCCAAAAGAATATAGGAAAGGAAGAAGAGAAGAACAAAAACATTGGAAACAAATAGACAATAAGACAATTATGTACTTAAACCCAACCATATTAATGATTACATTAAATGTAAATGGTCTAAACACTCTTATTAAAAGACAGAGATTCTCAGGTTGACAATAAAAATAAAAGGCCCAATTATATACTATTTACAAGAAAGTCAGTGTAAATATAATGATAAACATAGACTAAAATAAAATAATGGAAAAAGAGAATAAGAGTATTCTTTCAAAAGTAAACATGTATGAAATGAAATGAAATGCAAATAATTGATTCATGGGAACTTATTAGTTTTGGAACATATTAAATGCACACAAAATCAGTCTCAAAATGCAGTATTTCTGTTGTTCTTTCCTCCCTTTCTAACTCTTTATGTCCAAATACATAGAAAGTTGTTTTCTTCTGTGTTCTTGGCCTAAAAGCTGTCCATATATATTAAGCATAAATTTACTTGAAATGATACTTTAAGGAAAACATTTTCCTTTTTGAAGCTTTGCTGTAACATGGAAATAATTATTGCCTCCAAAGACCCAATTTCCCAATAAGCATACTTTTTTGTTTGGTTGGTTTTGAGACAGAGTCTCACTCTGTCACCCAGGCTGGAGTACAATGGCATGATCTTGTCTTACTGCATGAACCCATGATCTGCCTCCTGGGTTCAAGCTATTCTCCTGCCTCAGCCTCCCCAGTAACTGGGATTACAGGCGCCCACCACCATGCCCAGCTAATTTTTGTCTTTTTAGTAGAGATGGGGTTTCACCATGTTGGCCAGGCTGGTCTCAAACTCCTGACATCAGGTGATCTGCCCACTTTGGCCTCTCAAAGTGCTGGGATTACAGGCGTGAGCCACTGCACCTGGTCCCCAATAGGCACACTTATCCCAATAGTTGGAAAGGGAAGGGGTTTCCTTCTTCTCAGAATTGCCAAAGCCCAATTCCTATATGGCAAGCAACAGTGATTTGACCCATTCACCAGGCTAATGGTTGAGATTCTTCTTTTTTGTTAGTCCTATACTTTTTGGTAGCAACATTCATTTAAGAAACATATTTGCATACCTAGTAAGTAGTAGGCAATGAGTTGATTATTGTGCTATTTGGCCTGTTAGTCCAAAAAAAGTTAAACTATCAGAGTATTATGGAAGACACAAGCCATTAATCAGGCTCATCCCGGCTGACTGTCATGGGTTGAATTGCATCCACCCAAAAGATAGGTTGGTGTCCTAAGCCAGTATCTCATCTTGTTATTTCATAACAAGGCCAAACAGATGTAAATTAGTTAAGATGTGATCACACTAGATAGGATAGGCCCCTAATCCAATATGGCTGGTATTCTTATAAGAAGACAACTATGTGAAGTCACAAGGAGAATGCCCCCATTAAGATGGAGGCAAAGATTAGAGCAATTCATTTATAAGCCAAGGGACACCAAAGATTGCTGGCTGTCAAAAGAAGCTAAGAGAGAGGCATAGAATAGACATGACCTCAGAGCCCTCAGTAGGAACCAACCTGCTGACATTCATTTTTATTTCAAACTTCTAGCATGCAGAACTGCGAGGGAATAGACTTTTGTTTTGTGTGCTTTGTTATGGCAGCCCTAGGAAACTAATACACCTATTTGTTCCAAATACATACCTTTATAAATAGTTAAAAAATATACAGGACATTTTGTTTTGAGACACTGTTTCACTCTTGTTGCCAGGCTGGAGTGCAATGATGCAATATCGGCTCACTGCAACCTCTGCCACCTGGGTTCAGGCGATTCTCCTGCCTCAGCCTTCCGAGTAGCTGGGATTACTGGCATCCACCACCACGCCCAGCTACTTTTTGTATTTTTAGTAGAGATAGGGTTACACCATATTGGCCAGGCTGGTCTCGAACTCCTGAGCTTAGGTGATCCACCTGCCTCCGCCTCTGCAAGTGCTGGGATTACAGGCATGAGCCACCTCGCCCAGCCAGGAAAATTTTCATTAATCTAAACTAATATCTCTAAACTTTAGAAATGGTCAGAGGTGTCAAAGACAAAGTACTGAAGTCTAAATAATTCTTGAAAAATGTCATTTTCCTTTTCTGTGATGACACATTGACTGCACTTTAAAAACTCCCTAGGTCCAAAGAGTGACTTTACCTCCTACTTATTTCAGTATTGATTTTGTGAAAATATGTAGAGTGGACAGCAAATCTGATAAATGGATCCTTCAAACGTGATTATAATAACAAGAGGCACAATACATATCTCAAGTTTTGGAGTACAATCTCCCATAGGTATTGGCCTCAGACAATCTTCTATATTTCAAATATAACTAATCCTGTTGCCAGGAACTTGGGGGAAGGGGAAAATAGGGAATTATTGTTTTATGGATACAGAATTTCACTTTTGCAAGGTGAAAAGAGTTCTGGAGATGGATGGTGGTGATGGTTGCACAATAGGAATGTACTTAATGCCGCTGAACTGTACACTTAAAAATGATTAAGATAGTCAATTTTAGGCTGGGCGCGGTGGCTCAAGCCTGTAATCCCAGCACTTTGGGAGGCGGGCGGATCATGAGGTCAGGAGATCGAGACCATTCTGGCTAACACGGTGAAATCCCATCTCTACTGAAAACACAAAAACTTAGCTGGGAGTGCTGGCAGGCTCCTGTACTCCCAGTTACTCAGGAGGCTGAGGCAGGAGAATGGCGTAAACCCAGAAGGAGGAGCTTGCAGTGAGCCGAGATCGCGCCACTGCACTCCAACCTGGGCGACAGAGCGGGACTCCATATGAAAAAAAAAGAAAAAAAAAGAGAGAGAGAGCCAATTTTGTTATATGTATTTTACCACAATGTTAAAAAGTAAAAAAATGTAAAAAGTAAGCCAAGCTGGGAAAAATGTATATATAATTAATGCTCCATCACTGCATTTGAGAACATAGGTATATAGTTCATACAATAATTTATGCTTAGAAAGTAATTCTCATTTTTTTTACTGAGGTTGGAGATGACCCACCATATTAGGGCACCTCGAGGCATAGGGCCAGAGCAGACCAGAGCAAAAGAGAAAATGCCCTGATACATGCAACTCAAGAGTCCAGGAGTATTCCCTAATCCAATATGGCTGGTATTCTTTTTTTTTTTTTTTTTTTTGAGATGGAGTCTTGCTCTGTCGCCCAGGCTGGAGTGCAATGGTGCAATCCCGGCTCACTGCAAGCTCCGCCTCCCAGGTTCAAGCTATTCTCCTGCCTCAGCCCCCTGAGTAGCTGGGATTATAGCCATGCACCACCACGCCCAGCTAATTTTATTTTTTTTATTTTTAGTAGAGACGGGGTTTCACCATGTTGGTCAGGCTGGTCTCGAACTCCTGACCTCGTGATCTGCCCGCCTTGGCCTCCCAAAGTGCTGGGATTATAGGCGTGAGCCACCAGGCCCGACCATGGCTGGTATTCTTATAAGAAAAATATGGCCAGGCGCGGTGGCTCAAGCCTGTAATCCCAGCACTTTGGGAGGCCGAGACGGGCGGATCACGAGGTCAGGAGATCGAGACCATCCTGGCTAACCCGGTGAAACCCCGTCTCTACTAAAAAATACAAAAAACTAGCCGGGCGAGGTGGCGGGCGCCTGTAGTCCCAGCTACTCGGGAGGCTGAGGCAGGAGAATGGCGTAAACCTGGGAGGCGGAGCTTGCAGTGAGCTGAGATTCGGCCACTGCACTCCAGCCCGGTCGACAGAGCAAGACTCCGTCTCAAAAAAAAAAAAAAAGAAAAGAAAAAAGAAAAATATAAGAGGCTGGTGATGACAAGGACTAGTGGATCAAGATGATATCATCAGAACTGGGTCTTTCTCCAGCTCCATGTCCTGCCTTTCTGTTCCGTCTGGGCTGAATCATCCTCTTGCAGGGCCCCTTCCCACAGTGCCTCTGGGTCCTCAGAGTGGTTAAATTCCTACTTGAGACAAAAGATCTGCCTTCCTTGATTCTTCCTGACTAAACAGATCCTAAGAACTGGGAGTCAGTCTCTTTCTCAAACTGAGTTCTTTATACCACGGGAAGATACAACACATTCTAGGAGTTATTGGAAATCACAGGATAAACCTATATCCTCCTGGAATGACAAATGTGTTAGGAAATTTGGAGAAAATACTTGATATTAGAACACATATATAGACCAGGTGTGGTGGCTCACGCCTATAATCCCAGCACTTTGGGAGGCTGAGGCGAATCACCTGAGCGAATCACCTGAGGTCAGGAGTTCAATACCCTGCTAACATGGTGAAACCCTGTCTCCACTAAACATACAAAAATTAGCTGGGTATGGTGGCAGGCGCCTGTAATTCCAGCTACTCAGGAGGTTGAGGCAGGAGAATAGCTTGAACCCGGGAGGCAAAGGTTGCAGTGAGCCAAGATCGCGCCACTGCATTCCAGCCTGGGTGATAGAGCGAGACTCTGTCTCAAACACACACACACACACACACACACACACACACACACACACAATGAAGTAGACTAAAAAATGGGCAAAAGTTTTTTAGATGAAACACAAGATGCCAAAAGGCACATTTCTCTGGAGGCAGGCAACTGGGGACCTCCAGAGCTCAAAGTTCTTCTGCTGTAAGGGGTAGGTTAGAGGGAAAGCACGCAAGCCCGGGCCTTCATGGTTCCATGAAACAAACCTTAATAAGCTTTTAGTACTTTTCCGTATAGTAACTAACATGCTTGAGGGCTTCCTATTTGCTAAACGTTGAACATGTATGAATTCACTTAATCCCAGAGGCATTCTGTGAGGTGGGTACTGTGAGTACTCATATTTTCCATATGGGAAAAATGAAATTCAGAGAGGTACAATAACTTTCCCAAGGCAACTGGAAAAATATGTGGGTATCTTCATCTCTTTCCACATTTTGTGTCTTCTCCACTTTGTGCTAATAGAATGTGGGACATACAAAAATAGAGAGATCCAGGAACTTGTTATCTCTAAAATAAAATGTCACTGAAGTCAAAGACAGCTACAATCAATGCCTGAATTAGAACATTTCATTTCCTACCTCTTAACCTAATGTTCATTTTTATACTTTTGTTCTCTTGGTTTCATGTTTTTCAACTGCATGTTTTAATAGAAAACTTTGACTTATTTACTACATCTATCTGTCTGCCTGCCTGCCTGTCTGTCCGTCTGTCCATCCGTCCATCCATCCATCCATCCATCCAATTATCTATCTCAAAAGGCACATTTTTTCTGAGGCAGGCAGTTGAAGGCCTCCAGAGTTCAAGGTTCTTCTGCTGTAAGCGGTAGTTTAGTGGGAAAGTCTGATCGAAGAGCTTGATGACAGAGTCGGTGATGGCTGCTTTAAACGTATATATTTCTCTCTTGTAATCTATATAAATGTTGCCCTGGGTATAACCTCTTTGGCCTGGTATGCTATATAAAAAGAAAGAAACAAATGAACAAATAAATAAAAGATAAGTTTGACAATATTAGAGCTCTGAACAAGCAGGCTTCACAAGTATAGAGGTCATAAAGAATCTTTTTATAAAGGTTGTATTTTTTATGTCTTTATTAATTTTCTAGGTTCCATATATACAGTTCATTTTCCTCTAAAAATTTCAATGTTGTTTCAGTGTCTCATAAACACAAGCTCAAATCTATAACTTGGAAATTTTCAGGAGAAAAGATTAAGGCTGGCTACGCCTCATCAATAGCATTATCTTTTTTTTAATGTACTTTTAGTACTTTGTTCTTACTCTACTGTGTTGCTGGGAATAGGAGGTTTATAGAGCCAGACTCTAAAGATTATTTCTATTCCTTTCTGACTTAAATGTTTTTTCTTTCTCTCTGTTTCTCTCTTTCCCCCACCTTTGTTTCTTTCTGTTTTGAAACAGGGTCTCACTCTGTCATCCAGGCTGGGGTGCACTGGCATGATCACAGCTCACTGCAGCCTTGAACTCCTGGGCTCCAGTGATCCTCCTGCCTCAGCCTCCAGAGTAGCTAGGACTACAGGCGTGCACCACCATGCCGGGCTAATTTTATTTTATTTTATTTTTGTAGAAACAGTTTCTCATTATGTTACCCAGACTGGTCTCAAACTCCTGGCCTTGAGCGATTCTCCCACCTCAGCCTCCCGAAGTGCTGGGATTACAGACATGAGCCACCGCACCCAACCCTGACTTACACTCTGGTAAATCTGGCTTATGTATCAACTAATGTTCATACTGACATATTTCCCCACAGTGTTCTAGTTTGCTTTTGTGGCATGGGAGCTAATGCCATTTCATCTCCTTAAATATTCTGCCCCAATAGATATAGAGCATTATTTTTCATACGTTAGTTATCCACAATAGTCAGGAACTTTGTTGAAACATGTGGTTTCTGACACTTAACTTGACATGCATAGAGAACAGTAGTTGCACGAAATTAAAATCATTTTTTAAAGAAGATGATTGAAAACAGTGGGAAAATCTTTCCCTTGCCTTTCTGATAAGCATTCCATAATTTCAATACTTTTCAAGGCTCTTTTTATTGCTTATGATATAAATTATATCTATTTTTAAACTTGTTTTTCAGTATGTAAACAACTCCCAACCCACTAATCAAACTTTGCAGATATCAAACCAGTGTTTAAGATAAAACTTATATGATCTCTTAAATATAAGCCTAATAAATACATTCATTAGAAATCAAGCTGTAACAATGTGGCAGTTTTAGAAAATCACAAACCAAATTGTTTTGCTGCAATTTCATGCATTACCTTGATAATCTAGGCCACCTAAAATATAAAGCAATGGTAACAAAGGTGATGATAATTCACTGCAAACAAATATTTTAAAAGAGAAAACTGAAGGGGGAAAAAGCCCAACCAGCCAATGGTTTCCTTTAACCTCATTTCGAGTATATTTCTAAAGAGGACAATCATTCAAGGGAAATCAAAGGAAATTTCTAAAAAAGTAGATTTCTCTATTCTGACAAGTTGAAAGAAATTGTTGAAGGAAACTTTTGCCAAAACATACCACATTGGATCTTCTGCCTGAGGTCTTTGTCAAAGTTGAGTTAATGGTTGAGACTTCTGAAAATGTAGTATTAGTGAAATGTAAAATGAGTCATATGCTCTTTCCAATAGCCACATAAATAACCAAGAGGCATGTGGCATAGTGGGTTCTGTCCTACTTTGGCTATTTGGCTGGCATTATAACCTTTGACAATTCACTTAACCACAGAGGGCTTCACTTTCAACACATTGAAGTGACAGGTGGAACTGGGTTGGAATCCCAGGTCCATCTCTTATTACTATATCATTTTAGGAAAGTTACATAACATCTATGAATCTATTTCTTCAACCATAAGATGTGAGGAAGGCATCAAAAAATTATTTGGGGCCTGGCACAGTGGGTCATTCCTGTAATCCCAGCACTTTGAGAGGAGGAGGTGGCAGGCTCACCTGAGCCCAGGAGTTAAAGACCAGCCTGGTCAACAGATAGCAAGAGCCCATCTCTTAAAAAAAATATTTGGAAGAAGGGAGGCCAAAAAATAATACATAATGTATTATTCCATTTACATAAAACTCCAAAAAATGCAAACTAATCTACAGTGACAGTAAGCAGATCAATGATTGTTTGGGGACCTGGGAAACAGAGAGGGGTGGGTGGAAAGAATTACAAAGGGGCAAGGAAACTTGAGGTGGTGGATATGTCCATAATCCTAATTTGGTGATAGTTTCACAGGTATATACATCTGTCAAAACTTATCAAATAACACATTAAACATTTAAAACATTTATTGTATGTCAATCACACCTTTTTAAAAAAGGGTCAGAGAATTCAATGAGATAGTATGTGAAAAACAATTAGTGCTGTATGGCACAAGCAGGCCTCTAAAAATGAGTCCCTACCCCCACAACCCCAGCTTCATTTATGTCACAGGGCTATTTAAAATGGTAATCTACTTCAGAAACATCCATGAACTCTGAAATCTCCTTAGCAGTTTTGTAGCTTGATAAATATTTTCAAAGAAAAATATGGGATAATATGAAAATACCTCTGCATCTTATTTAGGATATTATTTCTGTGGTTTTTTTCCAAATCTTTATTAGAGGCATATTTTACATCGTTGGAATCATACTTTACATAGGACTTGCATGCTACTTCTCAATTCCATGGTTTATATAAGATGTCTGCAAACTACTTTTTTCCTTTTTTTTCATTATTATTTTTTTTTATTTTTTATTTTTTTGAGACAGGGCCTCACTCTATCATCCAGGCTGGAATGCAGTGGCCCGAACACAGCTCATCACAGCCTTGACCTCATGGGCTCAAACAATCCTCCCACTTCAGCCTCTCCAGTAGTTGGGACTACAGACCTGCACCACCATGCCTGGCTAATTTTTGTATTTTTTTGTAGATATGGTTTTTTGCCGTGTTGCCCAGGCTGGTCTCAAACTCCCGGGCTCAAGTGATCCACCCACCTCAGCCTCCCAAAGTGCTGGGATTACAGATGTGAGCCATCATGCCTGGCCCACAGACTATTTTTAATGACTGTCTCATGATTTTCTTAGGGCTAAGAATTCCTGATATATTTGAAGGGAGAATTGCCAGGATTTACTGACAGATTGAATTTAGGATGTGAGAGAAAGAGGACTCAGGGATGACACTACAGTTTTTGGCCTGAGCAATTGGAAGTTTGATGAAGCTGACATTTTCTGAGAAAGGAAGAATTTGTAAAGGGCAGCTTTGGTGGGGAACTTCCATTTTGAGGAGAAGTTAGGTATTAAACATCGCTGAAGTAGGCAGTGGACCTGAGATCCAAGGGGAGGTCCAGCTGGAGATATAAATGTGGGAGTCTCCAGCATAAAGATGATATTTAAAGCCATGAGTTGGATGAGGTCTTCAAGGGCATGAGTATAAATAGACAGCAGAAGAGGCTCAACAACTGAGTCATGGAGGCCCCCTAATGGCTAGATCCTGGAGTTGAGGAGGAAGCAGTAAAGGTGACAGAAAAGGAGTGTGATCAACGAGGAAGGAGCGTAGGCTGTTTGGGAAGCCAAGTGAAGAAAGTGTTTGTAGAAGAGAATGATGCTTATCATTCAAGTAAGAGGAGAATGAAAAACATGCTCTTAAAACAAAGGGTGGTTATATCAAGGGCACTATGGGTAGAGCGGATTCAAAAGGTTATAATAAATGGAAATTTCTCCTAGGAAGATACACAAGTGGCCAATGAGCACAAGAAAAGATTCTCACTATCATTATCCATCAGAGAAATATACATCAAAACCACAATGATGTACCACTTCACACCCCTGAGGATGGCTGAATTCCGAAGAAAAATAACGTGTTGGTGAGAATGTGGAGAAATCGGAACCCTCATACACTGCTAGGGAAATGTAAAATGGTGTAGCACTTTGGAAAACAGTTTGGCAGTTCCTTAGAAAGTTAAACATAGAGTTACCATATGATCCAGCAATTCATCTACTAGAAATATATCCAAAAGAAATGAAAACATATGTCCACACAAAAACTTGTACATGAATGTTCATAGCAACATTATTCATAAGAGCCAAAAACTGGGAAAAAAAAAACAAATGTCCAGTGTTCAGCAAAAAATTAAGAGACATAAAGAGAAACAAGAACATATAGCTCATATATGATGGGGGAAAGTAATCAGTAGAAACTATCCCAGAGGAATTCCAGGTGTTATACTTAGTAGCCAAAGACTTTAAGTCAGCTATTTTAAATATGGTCCAAGAACAAAAGGAGTTGATTTCTAAAGAACTAAAAAAAGTATTAGAGCAAAGTCTCACTAAATAGAGGTTATTAATGAAGAGATAGATATTATAAAAATAAAAAGTGTCAACAAATCCACTCAAAAGTGTTTTCTTTCGAGAAAAAGGAGAGACTTTATTCTAGCAAATGGTTTGCAAACCAGAGATACACAGGCTTTGATATAAAATGAAGGTGTGTTCAGACAGAACAAAGAAAGATATAAAATGAAGGTGTGTTCAGACAGAACAAAGAAAGTGCTTGTCTTTATATTATAGAGTTTTTGCGCAGGCTACCACTCTGGTCTACTTATGGAAATGATGGATGCAGACTTGCTTAGTTCTGCTTGGTTGATGCTTGCTGAGTTCTGATTGGTAGCTGCAGGTTACAGTCTTTGGTTGGTTCAGGCAGCATAAACGGGAACAGCAGCCATGTAAGTCTCGAAGTTAAACAAGTGTGGGGGCTTTCCAGGAACTCCGAATATGTGTTGTCAACTGAAGAATCACAAGGTTCAAAAATTTGGAGAGGAGAGCTTTATTTCTTATAAAGGGTTGAGGCCAGGTGCAGTGGTTCACGCCTGTAATCCCACCACTTTGGGAGGCCGAGGCAGGCAGATCACCTGAGGTCAAGAGTTCAAGACCAGCCTGGCCAACATTGTGAAACTTCGTCTCTACTAAAAATACAAAAATAATTAGCTGGACATGGTGTAGTCCCGGCTACTTGGGAGGCTGAGGCAGAAGAATTGCTTGAACCCAGGAGGCGGAGGTTGCAGTGAGTCAAGATCGCCCCACTGCACTCCAGCCTGGGCAACAGAGGGAGACTCCATCTCAAAAACAAATAAATAAATAAAAATAATAAAAATAATTAAAAAATAAATAAATAAATAAATAAAGGGTTGCAGCCTGTAGACTGGCCATCTGCAGGCTGGGCAGCGTAGCCTCGGGCAGAAACTGGAAGCAGGCACTTTGAGGGAGGGAAGAATGAGACTGGAATTTATGCCAAATGGTTCGTCTAAGTGTACATATTTAATAGGTTATAGGAGGAGTTATGAATATTTATCATGGGATGAATGTGTGCATGCATAGTAAGCAAACATGCGTGTTATTACACATGTCCCATGTTCACTTTAGGGTGGAGACTTAACATTTAGATGCATTAAAATTAGGCTGTATAGCTCAAAGGTGAAACAGAGGACACAAAGGCATCTTGTGCACAGCCTCTGTGAACTGACCAGAACCAGTCCATTGTCAATGGTTTCTTATTAGGAAGGAATGCTGGTCAGCTGTTGTGTTGAAAGTCCAAAAAGGGATGGGAGTGTCAGATGGTTAGTTGATGTCAGTGGTGGAGCGAGTCTTTCAAAAGGGGTGGTTTCTGTTTAACCCTTAGGAAAGAAAGTCTAACAGTGGTTAGTGAGGGTGGGCGTTTAACAAGGTGTGTCTGACCTCTCTTCTTGTCATGGCTGGGAATTCAGTTATCAACCCTTCTAGGGTCCCCATGGCCAAGAGGGAGTCCATTCAGTTGGTTGGGGGCTTAGGATTTTCTTATTTCTCAGTATGTGACCTCTAGTCAGACAATGGCCACTTGGCTATATTTTGAATTTAGGCCCAGTTAGCCACTCAAGGTCCATCTTGACAGATTAGCCCTTTGAGGGTTCACAAAAGAAATGTTTGGAGCTGAAAAGTACAATAACTGAAATGTGACTACCCTGGAAGTCAGGTTGCACCCACCTTCAGGGGTTATTGTTGTGTTGCTTGTGCTCATGCTTGTGCTCCAGGCATGAGCCACCACGCCCAGCCTGGACAAGGATTTTCTTAATTGCCTGAAACCAGTACATCTCCCAATCTTTGGCAAGGGGTTCTAAGTGTATTTTGGGGTACATTATCAGCACTCAGCCAGGCCATGTTCAACTCTTTCTGGGCCTTCATTTCCTGACTGTGCAGAACCTCAAGGTCAGCTGCAGGTGAGAACATAGGGCCTTCTCATGTTTTCCTGAGCATGTATGCAGCCTGAGCATATGCACGTGGCCTTCTAGATTCCCAGGAATATGTCAAACCTTTCCAAAGCTCCTGTAGACATTTCACTGCTCAGCTTTTCCGTGTAAGCTCCTGTGGGAGAGGCCTTCAGCAATAGGCCATCTGTCAGTCAGTACAAATAAAGAAAAGCCTGTCAAGTGAGTCTTCAACTGTTTTTGGTTCCTTTTATAAAGGGGTGAATTTTTGGAGATCCTTCTTCTGCCATTTTCCTAATGTCACCCAGCATTTCCTCTTTTATCTTCTGGGGAATCATTTATGTAAGAATAGGATGATCCTTTCTTTGAATGTTTGGTAAGATTGTCATAAAAGCATCTAAAACTCAGTATTTTTTCATGAAAGATTTTTGATTGCTGCTTTATTTTCATTCACAGTGCATGCTTTCTATTTTTTCTAAGTATTTGAGATTTTTCTCTAGGTTCAAATTTATTGGAAAAAAATTGTTCTTAGTATTTCTGATTGTCTTTTAAATCTATAAAGTGTATGTGATTACATTCCCGTATTAAGTCCTTGATATTGTCTATTTGTATACAATTTATTTTTTCCATAAATTCTGCCAGATGATTATCTATTTGATTAATCAGTTTTAAAAAACTAACTTTCGTTTATTGATTATCTCTATTTTACTCTCATCTATTTCTGCTCATAATTATTCTTTTCTACTTGCCTTGAGTTTATGTTGTTGTTCTTTCTGTAACTATTTAAGTTGGATGCTTGGCTCGGTAATTTTCTACACTTCTTTTTGTGTGTGTGTATGTTTTTAACAGGGTTCTACTCTGTGGCCCAGGCTGGAGGGCAGTGTAGCGATCATAGCTCATTGCAACCTCAAGCTTCTGGGCTCAAGCAATCCTCCTGCCTCAGCCCTCCTAATAGCTAGGGCTACAGGCATGCACTGCCACATCCAGCTAATTTTTATTTCATTTTTGCAGAGATGAGGGCTCACTACATTGCCCAGGCTGGTCTTGAACTTTTGGCCTCAATTGATGCTCCTACCTCCACCTCCCAAAGTGATGGGATTACAGCCATGAGCCACTGGGCCTGAACTCACTTCTTCTTTTTAACGGTATGAATTTCCCATAAATATGATAGCACTGCATCTCATAAATATAGACATTTAAAGTTTTATTAATGTTCAGTTCTCAAGATTTTCCAATTTTAATTATGACTTCTACTTTGACCCATGATTTACTAAACAGTGTGAATTTTAATTTCCAAAGTTAATTTTATAGGTCTCATTTATCATTTTATTACGGGTATTAAATTAGTTGTGTTGCAATTAGAAAACATGGGTTGCATAAACTGATTCTTTAAAATTTGCTGAGTCATGCTTCATAACTAAGCATTTAATGTTTGTAAATTCTCTATGTATGTTTGAGAAGAATACACATTTTAAAATTGTTGGATGCAGAGTTTTACATACGTAACAACATATAAGATTGTTACTTATAGCGTTCAATTTTTAAAATTTTTAAATTTTTCTATGTCGGTCTTCCATATGTTAGTTGAGCTGGGAAAGAGAGCTGAGCTGCCAAGTGTCAGAGTAACCAATTAAAGCAGCAAACCAAAAATTAAAGTTTAGTAAATTTCTGCAATAGTACAAGCAAGAGGCTAAACTGAGGAAAGCACCAACTCCTCCATTCTGTCTTCCCCATAGAACTGCACACCAGTAGAGGGTGAGGTGGGTCAAGGGATTATCTCACAGTTGAGGGAGTCCTCAACAAAAGACTCTTTATGAACCCTGGGGTCAAAGTGAGGGCAAGGGGGAAGGGCTAGAAGTGGAAAAGTGTGGAGTCAGAGTGGGTACAAGTGTCTAATTTAAGGTTTCCCCTTCTCTCCCCATAAGGAAGCCTAAGCCAAGGTGCCTGAAGAAGACCTCTGCCCAGGGCCTCAGATAAGGAGACCTAGAAAAGAAGGTACCAGGGCTCCAAAGGCAAACATGTAAAAAAAAAAAAGCATGACTGGCCAGGGGGTCTGAGACCTTGACAGCAACTCCCCTCAGAAGCTGCAATGCCCTGGCTATGCCCCAAGCCTGGTGTGGGGCGGGTAGCTTTCTCCTGTGGTCCGATCAGTTTTCGCTTCATACATTTAAGGGTACTTTATTAGAGGCATACAACTGTAGAATTGTTATATCTTCCTGGTGAATTTAAAATGTAACCATAACGAGGCCCTCTATCTCTAAGAATGCTTTTTGCTTAACAATCTATTATGCTGATATTAATATAACTATACTAGATTTCTTTGGTTGATCTTTTTCTTGGAAAGCTTTCCTCCACTTTTTGCTCTCAATTTTGCCATATTGTTATGCTCGAGGCATGGCTCTTTAAAATAGCACATATCACCAGCCTGGGCAATATAGCAAGACCCTATCTCTACAAGAATTAATTAGCTGAGGGGGGGTAGTGCATGAGTATAGTCCCACCTATTCAGGACGCTGAGGCCTCCTTCACTTGAGAGCCCAGGAGGTTGAGGCTGCAGTGAACCATGATCACACTTGAGCCTGGGTGACAAAGCCAGGCACTGAAGCCTGGGTGACAGAGCAAGACTCTGTCTAAAAAAAAATGGCACATATCTAGATTTTAAAAATATAATTTGATTTTAAAATCTAACCTTAGCCAATTTATATTTAGTATACTTTATTTGGGCTTTTTGCCCAAATAATATATCTTACCTTTTTATTCCATTTATCTTGGATTTTCTATGCTGCTTTTCTCTTATCTTGTCTTTTGTGGTGTTTGCATTTTTTCCCTTATTCTATTTATCTCTGTTTGAATTTATATACTTTTACTTTTCTTGATTAATTTCCCTTGAAATATTACCATGACTGTTTTACTTTAAAAAGTCTAAAGGTAAATTATTTCTTAACCTTTGCCATAACAATAAAAAGAATCTTTGAATATTTTATGCTCATTACACTTCCTTCCAACATATTATGCAGAACAGTATTCTAGCATTATCTTTGTATTAATCCAATGAGTTAGATATTATTATTATTATTATTTTTTTTTTTTTTTTGAGACAGAGTCTCGCTCTGTTGCCCAGGCTGGAGTGTGGTGGTGCAATCTCGGCTCATTGCAAGCTCTGCCTCCTTGGTTCATGCCATTCTCCTGCCTCAGCCTCCAGAGTAGCTGGGACTACAGGCACCCGCCACCACGCCTGGCTAATTTTTTGTATTTTTAGTAGAGATGGGGTCTCACTGTGTTAGCCAGGATGGTCTCGATCTCTTGACCTCGTGATCCGCCCGCGTGGGCCTCCCAAAGTGCTGGGATTACAAGCATGAGCCACTGCACCTGGCCAGAGTTAGATATTATTATTATACATAACTAATATTTATTTGCATTTACCTGTGTCCTTCCATTGAATATTGGTTTTTGTTTGTTTGTTCTAGAGATGGGGTCTCACTATGTTACCCAGGCTGGAGTGCAGTGACTATTCACAGGCATGATCTGGTGCACTGCAGCCTCAAACTCCTGGCCTCAAGTGATCCTCCAGTTCAGCCTCCTAAGTAGCTAGGACTATAGATACACACCATCATACCCCACCTGAATTTGTTTTAATCCTTTATTTTTTTCTCAGCCCATCTACTAGATCATTTTCTTCTCTAGTAACATCCTTTAGACGTTTCTTTTGTTTGGGTCTCTTGATAGCAAATGCAGTTCCTAGTTATATATAAATTTTCACTCTGGTTTTGAAAGACAGTTTTGCTGGATAGGAAATTCAAGGATGACAGTTGTTTTCTCTCAACATTTTGGAGATACTAGTCTACCGTCTTCTGGCCTCCCTGGTTGCTGTGGAGGGGACCGATGTCATTTTCATTTATGTTTTCTTTATCAATGATTTTTAAATCTTCTCTTTGTCCTTGGTATTCTGAGTTTCACTGCTGATATTTAAACATTAATTTCTTTTTATTTTTCACTTTTGAGATGCAACATGGTTTTCGAACTTGTCCTTTTTGAGATACAATGTGGATTTCTTTTCATTTTTCCTTCTTGATAAACAATGTGCTTGGCATTCTCCTTGAGTGATTGGATTACCCTTTCCACATAAGTGTGAGGCTCAGTTCTGGCCAGTTAGACACTGGCGGTTTTCAAGCAGTAGGGGCAGTTGGTGAAAATTCGGTAGCTAATGAAAAGAAACAAGCTGGGCCAGGAATGATGGCTCACGCCTGTAATCTCAGCACTTTGGAAGGCCGATGCAGTTGGATTACATAAGGCCAGAAGTTCAAGACCAGCCTGGCCAACATGGTGAAACCCTGTTTCTACAGAAAATACAAAATTTAGCTGGGCATGGTGGTACACGTCTATAATCCCAGCTATTCAGGAGGCTGAGGCACAAGAAGCGCTTGAACCCGGGAGGCGGATGTTGCAGTGAGCCGAAATTGCGCCACTGCGCTCTAGCCTGGATGACAAAGCAAGATTCTGTCTTGGGGAAAAAAACAAAACAAACAAACAAAAAAAAAACCAAGCTGGATATCTGCTTCTGGCATTATGGCTGACCTAGCAGAAGTTTTCTACACAAATGGTCAAGTACTAGAAGGAATATATGGAGACATTAAATTGTAAATTTCTTATGGTGGTAGATTTACGGATGAGTAGTATTTTTTTTGAGATGGAGTCTTACTCTGTCACCCAGGCTGGAGTGCAGTGGTGCGATCTCAGCTCACTGCAACCTGTGTCTCCAGGGCTCCAGCAATTCTCCAAGCCTCCCGAGTAGCTGGGACTACAGGCATGTAGCACCATGCCCGGTTAATTTTGTTTTTGTATTTTTAGTAGAGATGGGGTTTCACCATGTTAGCCAGGACGGTCTCGATCTCCTGACCTCGTGATCCCCCCGCCTCGGCCTCCCAAAGTGCTGGGATTACAGGTGTGAGCCACCGTGCCTGGCCACGCCCAGCTAATTTTTATATTTTTTAGTAGAGACAGGGTTTCGCCATGTTGGACAGGCTGGTCTTGAACTCCTGACCTCAGGTGTCTGCCCACCTCGGCCTCCCAAAGTGCTGGGATTATAGGCGTGAGCCACTGTGCACAGCCTTTTTTTTGTTTTGTTTTGAGATGGGGGTCTCACTTTGTGGCCCAGGCTGGTCTTGAACTCTGGGGCTCATGCAATCCTCCCACCTCAGCCACCCAAGTAGCTGGAATTACAGGCATTAGCCACTGTATCCAGCCAAAGCCCTCTTATTTCCAGTTTTATAACTCTACAAGGATAGTAACTGAGGGACAATAGAGGAAGATCTATATTTCACTTGTACTGAGTGTACCTCTTATTATCTACTACTAGTTTTGTCATCTCTCCTATGTCCTCAGCCCTTTCTCTGTACCTTAGGAATACGAGACATTTTTTCTTTCATTGTAAACAGTGCAAACTGCTAGCTATGCTGAACACAAATTGGTTGGGAAGAGCTTTATTAAAAAAAATAACTCCTATAGTGCTTCCTTATTTCTTAGATGCACTTTTTTTATGTTTAAATGCTTTCGAAAAGAGAAACATATATTAAATGCACTGGGTCTTCCTGCCTGCCTCTTGATAGCCCCAAAAAGCAGCTTTTAAATGTATGATTTATCTTAAAATTGAAGTCATTTTTTAAAAATCTAGAAAACATGGTCTATGTCTTATGTCTATCATTTGCCAATCCCACTCCCAACCCAGGTAAGCCCAGCATAGTGTGTGCCACGTAGTGGGTGCTCAAAATATATTTGTGAATGATATATGAGTATATGTAGTAAGATGAAATTTAATGAGAACATGCACTGCCCTCTCTCACGTTTATCTTTTCCTTTTTCCACATATTCTTGTGACTACCCAGTTAATGAACTGCTTATAGGAAACAGGAGGAAAACTGACTTTACCATGGGAACTAAGTGCAGTAATTTCTTCACATTATGTATCATTTTTATTGTGCTATTTTTAACTTTAAAATGTCTAGATGTCAGACCTTGCTTCTGGGGAAACATTATTGACAAAGGAATTGCCAAGCAAGTTTTAAAATGTTGAGGAAGTACTTGTCAATAGTTAATGTCATGCTAATTATAAATTCAAACTAGATTCTTGAATCTCAAGGTGAACCATGCTTATGAGAGAGTTGGGTGACCTGTTGTGGCCCTGGACATTACAGAAATCATTTAAGTTCTTTCTTCTCTGCAGGGAAGCTTAATTTGTATTTCTAGTGGTAGTGACTAAGGCTGTAGGGCTGGGCCTTAGATGGAAGGCAAGCAGGAGAACTGAAGGTGCACAGGCTTTGAAATCCAATGAAGCTGGGTTCAGACCCTGACTTGAACAGTTAGTAGCTGTGTGACTTAGCAAGTTAAATGGTCTCTTTGAGGCCTCAGTTTTCCTATCTGTAAAACTAAGGTAGAAATACAGATATCAGAGGTTGCCATGAGAATTCAGTAGGGATAATTTGTTCAATGCCCTTTGTGTAACCCAAAAAAGCAAGTACTCTTTCCTTCCTCATCTCTTTCCTTGAGTCACTTAAGATGTCGTACAGGACTGGGCACCGCGTCTCACACCTGTAATCCCAGCACTTTGGGAGGCCAAGGCAGGTGGATCACGAGGTCAGGAGATCGAGACCATCCTGGCTAACATGGTGAGACCCTGTCTCTACTAAAAAAAAAATACAAAAAATTATCTGGGCGTGATGGTGGGCGCCTGTAGTCCCAGCTACTCGGGAGGCTGAGGCAGGAGAATGGCGTGAACCCGGGAGGCGGAGCTTGCAGTGAGCCGAGATCACGCCACTGCACTCCAGCCTGGGCGACAGTGCGAGACTCCATCTCAAAAAAAAAAAAAAGGTATCAGACAGAAATACTTACTCACACCATAAAATATTTGGGGAGTGCTGAGCTTGAGTATCCTGCCTTCATGAATACAGTCTATCGTCTACCCCTTCAACTTAGCAAGAGTCCTGTCATTAGAGCAGAGCTATCCTATCTTCAGGGTTTGTGAATGACTTCTGTGATTTTTGCCATACTCACATTATTAAGGAATATTATTTACTTAGGATATTTATTTATTTATTTTGAGATGGAATCTCGCTCTGTCACCCAGGCTGGAGTACAGTGCTGCAATCTTGGCTCACTGCAACCCCTGCCTCCCAGGTTCAAGGGATTCTCTCCTGCCTCAGACTCCCAAGTAGCTGGGATTACAGGTGCCTGCCACCACGGTCAGCTAATTTTTGTATTTTTAGTAGAGATAGGGTTTCACCATGTTGGCCAGGCTGGTCTTCAACTCTTGAACTCAAGTGATCCACCTGCCTCAGCCTCCCAAAGTGCTGAGATTACAGGCGTGAGCCACACCCAGCCTACTTAGGATATTTTAGACTTAGCCAATGGTTTAACACCTGTGAAATCACAAACTTGATGTTCTGATTATATATGTATACATATACATATACATATATAAATATGCAACTTTTATAATATGTATTAAAATGAAAAAACATTACCTATTTTTGTGATTCACCTAGAATCATGTCATGTACTACACTGGTATGCATGCAGCATATCAATACAGGAGTCCGAAACCACTCCAGGTATTTTAAGCAGAAAGGGATTTAATATAGGGAATTAGGTATTGACAAAACCACTGGAAATGCTGGAGAATGAAGCTTGGGGCTGGCCCTTCAGGATTGACTCCCTTAACACTGTAGAACTGACCTGCCAAGGGAACTCTGACTTCTGGGAGCACCACTGGCCCTGCTGAATTCAGGAGCATGCTATTGCAGCTGCAATCCAGGGATCCAGAATCTGCCACTGCTATGGTCACTCCCACAATTGCTCTCCAAATCTATAAAGTTTGTGAGTGGGCACCGTACGTGGAGTCCAGCATCTGATGGTGCATGATTCCCTCTCAACAACCAGGAGGCTGAGGGAAAGACACTGGAATGAATGTTGCTTTAGAGAAACCCTGTAACTCCATGACCATGCTTGCCAGCAGAAAACAGCCAAAAAGGCAGAAAGATGGTCTCTATTTCATGCCCCCCTTCCAAAGCTCATACAATTATGTACAAGTGATGGAAATGAATTTATATCAGGAAGCTTTGCTGGACAGGAGTCTGGAAAATACAGTTTTTAGCTCTCTAGCCTCTGAAATATAAGAAGGCACACTGGAAAGGCACTTGGGTGAAACAGTCTGAAGTGTCCACTACAGATCACAGGGAATGTAAGTTGTTTCAAGGCACAGGAGCTTGCAAGTAAAAGCTGGAGAGCAGGGCTTTCATGCTCCCCTAACCTTACTCTTCTCTGCCTTCCCATACCTCTTTGCCTGGCCAGTTATCACTACTTGAGGGCTTCATTTGCCAAGCTGGACTGGGGATAGCTCTTTTGCTTCCTTCATTTTATTATTTTATTTATTTTATTTATTTTATTTTATTTTTTTGAGACAGAGTCTTACTCTGTTGCTCAGGCTGAAGTGCAGTGGCGCAGTCTTGGCTCACCGCAATCTCCACCTCCTGGGTTCAAGCAATTCTCTTGCCTCAGTCTCCTGAGTAGCTGGGATTACAAGCGAGTGTCACCATTCCTGGCTAATTTTTGTATTTTTTTTTAGTAGAGATGGGGTTTCACCATGTTGGCCAGCTGGTCTTGACCTCCTGACCTCAGGTGATTTGTCTGCCTAGGCCTCCCAAAGCGCTGGGATTACAGATGTGAGTCACTGGGCCCGGCCTTGTTACCTTCTTTTTAACATCATTTATTAATTTTCTCATTGTGTTCAAGGCCAAAATGAGAAGGAATCAGTCAGAAGTTATCTCTTCTTTAAAAAAAGTTTTTAGAGATAGTCCTGTCACCCAAGCTGGAGTGCAGTGGTGCCATCACAGCTCACTGTGACCTCGAACCCCTGGGCTCAAGTGATCCTCCCACCTCAGTCTCCCCAGCAGCTGCGATTACAGGCACATGCCACCACATCCAGCTAATTTTAATTTATTTCTTGTAGAGACAAGGGTCTTGCTATGTTGTCCAAGCTGGTCTTGAACTCCTGGCCTCAAGTGGTCCTCCTGCCTTGGCTTCCCAAAGCAATGGGATTACAGGCATGAGCCACTACACTCAGCCATCTTTTTGTTTTTTGACATTGTACATGGTCAGCTTTGATAAGCTTCACTGTCTCTATCTCAGTTGCTAGTGATTGGAGAGAACTCTATATTAATCTTCAATCCATTAGCTCAGGAGGAGGGACAGTGGACATTCTGAATAGTGATCCCATTTAAAATCCTATAGAACAGTGAACCAAACAAAGAACTCAGTCATGAAAGGTTAGATCTCACCAGTCTTAAGAGACTAGAGGCTTTGGTTATCTAACCATGGGAACGCTTGCCCCTGATTTCTGCTCTGGCTCTACTCTGGAATACGGAGATTGGTCCAGTTAACTGGACACATGGAATTGTCTTGCTAACCATGAATACTGTATTTCAAACTCTTTGTTAAGTGTTATAAACTGCCACTTGTTCAAGTGACAAAGAATTAAGACTGATATTTTCATTTCAGTGAAAAATCTAAAGACTGACATTTTGTGCTGAGTGACAAAAATGGGGGCAAAGTCAACCTAAAATGGTCTAAGAAAAAGAACAAATGCTAGAGAAGATAATTAATCACTCAATACCAGGCCAAAGACAGGAGTGCAGGAGATATGATATACTAGTCAAGTAAAGTAGCTCTGCAGTCAGCCTTCTGGGGTGTGAATTCTGGTGACCTTAAGCACAGTACTTCATCTTACTAAGGCTCATCTTGCTAAGCCTCAGCTTTCTCATCTGTAAAATAGAGAGGATAACATTATGATCCTCATAGGGCTGTTATTGGAATTACCAGTGCCTGGAATATAGAATGTGTGCAATAAATGGTGCTGGACTTCCAGCTATGGGAGAGTAAGGACACTGACAAATCATTTCTCCCAAAAATAATTATAAAACTGGACAAAATTGTCAAAGAGTATCATTTTAGGGTTCTGGAAACCAATTAAAAGCAAAGAACAAATTGAAGAGCATATATCTACCCAAAAAATGCTGGGCTTTGGGCAAGAACGAAGGTGACTGCGGCAGTCCTGCATGTTCGTTTGATACCTCTCACCCCCAGCTTGGTCAGCACAGTAATTTTACCAGGGTGGAGGTGGCCTTGAAAGCCAGTAGCAAAGTGATGACTTGATTTGGAGGGGAAGGGCAGGAAATCTATGCCCCGCGGTGAATAAGAAAAGCCTTCAGCTCTCCTAGCCTGAGGCTGCAGTCTCAGGTGAGGAAGCTCCTGGAAATGAGATAGCCATTGAAAACTCAGACACTAAGCTCTCATCCTCGGATGTCTGGGTGCCTGTACACATGCAGTAGAGACCCGAGAGAGCCTAAGAGAAAGCAAAGGTGAAGGCGGACTTGAAAACTTCCCAAACTTGGAATGCACTCTCCAAAACAAACACAAATCCACAGCAAAGCATGGAAACCTTACAGGCTCAAGGTGTTTGAGCAAAATCTCCCACTAGCCACTGGCTGATCACTTAGCTACAAGACATAGCGTCATGGCCGGGCGTGGTGGCTCAAGCCTGTAATCCCAGCACTTTGGGAGGCCAAGACGGGCGGATCACGAGGTCAGGAGATCGAGACCATCCTAGCTAACACGGTGAAACCCCGTCTCTACTAAAAAATACAAAAAAACTAGCCGGGCGAGGTGGTGGGCGCCTGTAGTCCCGGCTACTCGGGAGGCTGAGGCAGGAGAATGACGTGAACCCGGGAGGCGGAGCTTGCAGTGAGCTGAGATCGCGCCATTGCACTCCAGCCTGGGCGACAGAGTGAGACTCTGACTCAAAAAAAAAAAAAAAAAAGACATAGGGTCATACTTAGAAAGACAGGTAACACAGGAAAATAATAATTTTTTTAAAACCCAAACTGAGAAGAGACCTTTTTTTAAGACTCAAACTGAGAAGAAGGCAGCTACACACTGGAGTGATCCTTTATGTAGAAAATCCTAAAGAACCAACAACAAAATGACTAGAATAAAATAAAGGTTAAGCTAGGTTGCAGGAATGTAAAAATCAATTGTATTTTACATACTAGCTACGAGCAATCTGATATTGAAATGAAGAAAACAATTTCATTCACAATGGCATCAAAAAGAATAAAATACCTAAAAATAAATTTAACAAAAGAAGTATAAGGCTTGTATACTGAAAACTACAAAATATTACTGAAATAATTTTTTAAAGCTCTAAATAAATGGAGGACACTCCATGTTCATGGCCAGGGAGACTCAATATTGTTAAGATGGCAATTCTACCCAAATTAACATACTGATTTAACCCAATCTCTATTAAAATCCCAAAAGAGTTTTTTTGGGGTGGGGGTTGAAATTAACAACCCTGTCTGCCGATCCAAAAATGTATATAAAAATGCAAAGGACTTAGAATAGCCAAAACAATTTTAAAAAGAAAAACAAAGTTGAAGAAGTTGCATTACCTGATTTCACAACTTACTATAAAATCATATTAATCAAGGCAGATAGTAATCAAGATAGACAAGTCACTCTGTGGAACATAATTAAGAGTTCAGAAATAAATCATTACATTCATAGTCAAAAGCTATTTGACAACGATACCAAGGCAAATGAGTGGACAAAGTATAACCTTTTTAACAAACGATGCTAGGATAATTAGATACACATATACAAAAAAAAAGAATTTAAACCCTTACTTTACTCCATACACAAAAATTAACTCAAAATGCATCACAGACCTAAATGTAAGAGCTAAAACATTAACACTTCTTTAAAAAAAAAAAAGAAAAGAAAAGAAAATCTTTGTAACCTTGGATTAGGCAAAGATTTCTTAGATGACCTATAAAGGAAAAACTGATAAATTCAACTTCATCAAAATTCAAAACTTTTGTTCTTCAAAAAACACTAAGTACAGCTTAGGGTGGTGGCATGTGACAATAGTCAATAGCCATGCACCAATATTTTGCCCGAGGTGTCCTTGAACTCTTATCTTAAGCCATCCTACCACCTCTGCCTCCTTAGGCCAGCCTGGCCAAAATAGTGAGATCCTATCTCTAAAAAACAAAACAGAAACGTACTCAAAAACACTGAGTAGAAATTTAAAGTCACAGAACAGGAGACAGTATTTGTAAATCAAATATCTGATAAGGATCTAGTATTCAGAATATATAAAGAACCATTATAATCCATTAATAAGATGAAAAACTCATTAAAAATGGGCAAAAGATTTGAATAGACATTTCACCAAAGAAGATACTTGCATGACTAATAAGCACCATGAAAAGATGCTCAATATCAGTTGTCATCAGGGAAATGCAAATTAAAAGTGCAGCGATACCACCACATACCCTCCGTAAAGGCTCTAGTCAGAAAGACACTGACAACAGCAGGTGTGGCAAAGATGTGGAGAAACTGCGACTCTCGTACATTGCAAGTGAGAATGTAAAACAGTACAATTGCTTTGGAAAACAGTTTGAGAATGTCTTAAAAGGTTAAACACAGAGTTACCATTCAACCCAACATTTCCACTTCTAGTATCTAACTAAAAGAAATGAAAATATTTGTCTACATATAGACATACACAAACCTTCATAGTAGTGTTACTCATAGTAGCTAAAACTAGAAGCAACCCAAATATCCATCAACCACTGAATGGATAACAAAATGTGATGTATCTGTACAATGGAGTACCATCCAACAATGAAGAGAAATTGACCTCTGATACATGCTAGAACATGAAGGAACCTCAAAAGTATGCTAAGTAAAAGAAACCAGACATGAAAGACTAAGTATTGCACAATTCCATGTATGTGAATGTCCAGGAATGTCCAGGACAGGCCAGTCTATAAAGACAAGAAAACATAAGTAGTTGGCTGGGCTGGGAGAGGAAATTGACTGCAAAGGGCAAGAGGGAGCTTTTGTGGGTAATGGAAATGTTTTAGAACTGGATCGTGGTGATGGTCGTACAAATGCATAACTCTACTAGAAAGCGTTGAATTGTACACTTACAATGAGTGAATTTTATGGTATGTCAAATGTACCTCAATAAGCTGTTAAAAAGTGTTCCAATTACCTGAGAAGATAATACGTTTGACTAGAAACCCATCAAATGTTTGACAGAGCAGAAAATTCATCTATTACTTCTCAGCCTCAAACTACATCCTTACGCACGGTCAGATTTAGCTACTTAACAATGAGTGTCTATTAGTTATCAGAATCATCAGAAGGTAGTTTTTAAATGGTCCATCCCAAATCTTCATTATTGTAAGAAAAATAATGCTTATGATAAAAAATTCTATTGCTGGTGAATCAGAAATGGCATCTTTTTTTTTTTTTTTAGAAAGAGCAACATATTCAGGCTGGGCATGGTGTCTCACACCTGTAATCCCAGCACTTTGGAAGGCTGAGGTGGGAGGATCACTTGAGGTCAGGAGTTCCAGACCAGCCTGGTCAACATGGTGAAACCCCATCTCTACTCAAAATACAAAAATTAGCCGGGCGTGGTGGCGGGTGCCTGTAATCCCAGCTACTCAAGAGGCTGAGGCAGGAGAATCACTTGAACCCAGGAGGTGGAGGTTGCAGTGAGCAGAGATTGTGCCACTCCAGCCTGGGCATCAGAGTGAGGCTCTATCAAAAAAACAAACAAACAAAAAAGAAAAAAAACCACATTCATCCATTGATTTTGTTTCTCTGCCTGTATACACACCCAGTGGAATCTAAAATGCTTAGGATTATAAACAAGGAAACTGGCACCCAAAGTTCACACCATTCTTTAGCGGCAGAGTCGGGAAGACTGGAATTAAGGTCCTCTAAACAATCGTTTATAAGGTTCACCATCACACCAAATTACATCTTTACTTCTTTTACCTTTGAAGACACAAAGAACCATATTCTCCTCAGTACTTTGGGGGTATCTCAATATCAGTGAAAAGAAATTACTTAGATGGGCAAGATGGCTCATGCCTGTAATCCCAGCACTTTGGGAGGCTGAGGTGGGTGAATCACCTGAGGTCAGGAGTTTCAGACGAGCTTGACCAATATGGTGAAACCCCATCTCTACTAAAAATATAAAAATTAGCCAGGCGTGGTGGTGCACACATGTAGTTCCAGCTACTCGGGAAGCTGAGACAGGAAAATTGCTTGAACCCAGGAGGCACAGTGCGGTTGCAGTGAGCCCATTGTGCTGCTGCACTCCAGCCTGGGCAAGAGAGCGAGACTCTGTCTCAAAAAAAAAAAAAAAAAAAAAAAAAAAAAAATTACTTACTGAGGAGAATCACAGAATATTAAAGCAAAAAGGATCTTGGAGTATATATCCATCCAAAAAATGCTGGACTCTGGGCAAGAACAGAGGTGTCTGTGGCGTTCTTGTATGTTCTTTTCTAGGGGTCCCCCTCACTCCCACCCCAGCTTGGTCAGCACAGTAATTTTAAGTGCTTCCTTTTTCCCTTCCCCGTCCCTTTTCCCTTTCCTTCCCCCTTCCCCCTTCCCCCTTCCCCCTTCTCCCTTCCCCCTTTCCTTTCCTTTCCTTTCCTGTTCTTTTTTCTTTTCTTTTTTGAGACAGAGTTTCACTTTGTTGCCCAGGCTGGAGTGCAGTGGTAGGATCTCAGCTCACTGCAGCCTCTGCCTCCCAGGTTCAAGCGATTCTCCTGCCTCAGCCTCCCGAGTAGCTGGGATTACAGGCACATGCCACCACACCAGGCTAATTTTTATATTTTCAGTAGAGATGGGATTTCACCATGTTGGTCAGGCTGGTCTTGAACTCCTGACCTCAGGTGACCCACCTGCCTCGGCTTCCCAAAGTGCTGGGATTACAGGCGTGAACCACTGCGCTCAGCATGCTTTCTTATGTAAACTAATATTTTCCTCTGATTTCTATCCGTTTGTCCTGAATTCTTAAGATTTCAAGCTTCCTGCCCGTCCCCCTCCAACAGAAGTTCTTTCTACCACATCATTAACAGATATTAATCAAGTCTTTGAAAAGTTCCAGGCATGATGTGGCAGACACTGGTAGCTGCCTGTCAAGTAGCCTTGCCCCTACCCTATTCCTTGGTGGCAAAGCCCACCTTACTTCTTGGAGTCTAAAAATGCTACATATTTACTTTGTCAGCCTCTCTTTTGACTAGTGCATGAACATGTGATTAAATTCAGGCCAATGGTACCTAAAAGGAATTCTTCAGGAGGGTAGGGCTTCTGCAAAAACTTCAAACTTGAGAAAGAGCAAGAGTGAAAGAGAATATCATCTTCCTTCTTGCCTTTGGACCTTGTGTGAGGATGTGATTCTTACAACTCCTGTAGGCACCTTACAACCATTATGGATGACACTTTCAACAATAACATAAAGACAATGGACTGGAAAGATGGAAAAACCCTAAATTCTTGATAAGATCATTGAGCCATGTGTGAAATTTGTCAGAATCAAAATGGAGTCACTTGTGTTAAAAACAAAAAACAGGCCAGGCAAGGTGGCTCAAGCCTGTAATCCCAGCACTTTGGGAAGCCGATGCAGGTGGATCATCTGAGGTTGGGAGTTCGAGAACAGCCTGACCAACATGGAGAAACCCTGTCTCTACTAAAAATACAAAATTAGCTGGGTGTGGTGGCACATGCCTGTAATCCCAGCTACTAGGGAGGCTGAGGCAGGAGAATTGCTTGAACCCGGTAGGGGAAGGTTGTGGTGAGCTGAGATTGCGCCACCATTGCACTCCAGCCTAGCAACAAGAGTGAAACTCCGTCTCAAAAAAAAAAAAAAAAAAAAAAAAAAGATAAAGAAAAACTTAGCCAGGTGTGGTGGTGCACCTGCATTCCCAGCTACTCAGGGCGCTGACACAGGACAATAGCTTGAGCCCAGAGGTCAAGGCTGTCATACACTATGATCCTGCTACTGCACTCTAGCCTAGGTGTCACAGGAAGACCCTGTCTCAAAACAAAAATAAGACCAGGCACCATGGCTCACATTTGTAATCCCAGCACTTTGGGAGGCCAAGGAGGGTGGATCACCTGAGGTCAGGAGTTCAAGACCAGCCTGACCAACATGGTGAAACCCCATCTCTACTAAAAATACAAAATTAGTTGGGTGTGGTGGCACGTGCCTATAATCCCAGCTACTCGGGAAGCTGAGGCAGGAGAATCGCTTGAACCTGGGAGGCGGAGGTGGCAGTGAGCCAAGATTGCACCACTGCACTCCAGCCTGGGCAACAAGAGCGAAACCCTGTTTCAAAAAACAAAAACAGAAACAAAAAACAAACAAACCACAAAAAGCCTCTGACAAATAGAGCTGGGAAAGCCAGGAACATAATGAGTCTCATGCATAAATGCCTGATAACAAAAACTATCACAGAAGACTGCAAAACCCGCAACTTTGTACAAAGGCCATCACAATTTTACATAAAAAATCCTTCCACAAGGACATGTGCCCAGAAACTGCTTGTCCAGCCTCAGACTGGTGTCACCCTTGTTATTGATCCTTGTAGCCAAGGATAAGTATTTCAAAACGATTATGTAATATTCCTTGTTTGTCCTTAAAAAACCTTTATCTTCTTGTATCTTCCCTAATACACACACAGTTTACTATGGCATGTGTATTCCCATTGCAATTCCCTATTCCTGAATAAATATCACCTTATTTTAGAAAACATTTCTCTGTTATTTATGTTGACACATGGACAACCCTAGAACCACCAACCTCCAGTCATTGAGTTAAGAGAGGCAATTAACATCCCTAAGCTTTCAGTCAGTTTTAGTTGGGTATTCTGCCCTTGGTAGACATAGTATAATACAGCAGTCCCCAGCCTTTTTGGCCCCAGGGACCAGTTTCATGGAAGACAATTTTTCCATGGACTAGGGGTGGGAATGGTTTTGGGATGAAACTGTTCCACCTCAGATCATCAGTCATTAGATTCTCATGAGAAGTGCACAACCTAGATCCCTCGCACGTGCAGTTCATAATAGGCTTTATGCTCCTATGAGAATCTAATACTGCTGCTGATCTGACAGGAGGTGGAGCTCAGGCAGTAATGTTTGCTCACCCGCCGCTCACCTCTTGTGGTGCCACCCATTTCCTAACAGGCCACAGACCCGTACCAGTCCTCAGCCTGGGACGTGAGGACTCCTGGTATAATATAGTACAGTGGTCAAGAGTACACACTGTCTGTGGTCAAATTTCAGTTCTCAAGATTTAAATAACCATAGGCAAAGAACTTAACCTTTCTGATCTTCATTTCTAAATGAGAATAATAATAGTAACCTACCTAGTAGGTTGTTACGTTGATTAAAAGGGTTAATACATATAAAACACATAGAAGTAGTGCCGGGCATCCATAAGCAATCAATAAGTGTTAGCTATGATTACGCTGCCAAAAGCATGCTCACCATTACATGTGAATAATTTACATAAATGTTGAACCACTCCAATTATTAAGTGCTTTCTTATATAAACTAATGTTTTCCTCTGACTTCTACCTGTCTGTCCTGTATTCTTAATCATAAAGATTACTCTCTCCCTCTTTGTATTTTTGAGCATTGGTATCAATGTAACTCCCCTCCCCAATCCCCAAACACACACACAAACCCGTTCTCTTCTCCATATCATATACTGTCTTCTCAATTTCTTCAACCACCTTTGTTCATTATTTTGGCACTCCGTCTCTGTAAACTCTCTAATATGTCAATGTCTCTTTTGAAGTGTGATAGTTCGAATTTTCAGTTGAAAGGTATTTATCGAGTGTTCATTATATGCCAGGCTGGGCATCATAATCCAGTTATAGTCTGGTCAATTCTGCCAAAGGTTAGCAAATACCTGGTTATCCTTACCACTTTCCCATACTCATGGTAGACACCACTAATCAATCACAGCATTTTTCCCTCCTACTGGATTCAGGACTCTTCCTTCAGGAACTACTATGATTAAAATGAAATTGAGTCTCTCATTCCTGGTATAAATGAAGATTGCACTAGCTTTATAGTCAAATTATGACACCTGAAATATTTGACTCTTTTTCTCAGGTACTGTTCACAAAGCCTGGTCTAACTCATTAATGCATCTTTAAATGATTTTTTAAAAAATGTTTTTCCTTCTGGTCTCTGTGTATTTATTTTCAAATGGTTATAATCAAACTATTGTGATGTTTTCACTTGATATTTTCCAAATTATTTCATACTTTTGCAATCATAGCATCAAGAAAAAAGTTAATATAAAGATTAACTATATTGTGATAATTGACAACTGTACTACAATATAGAGCCTTACACATATTCCTGTTACATTTTTAATAGCTTTATTGTGATACCTGAACCCACTTAAAGTTTTTTAGTATATTCACAGGGTTGTGTAATCATCACCTAAATCCCTATTAAATTTCATCATTTATTTTAAACTTATTTTTTAATCCCCAAATTCTGCCATTTATTATTTATTTCAAGAGATGGGGTCTCACTCTGTTGCCCAGGTTGGAGTGCAGTCATGCCATTACAGGCTCACTGTAGCCTCGAATTCCTAGGCTCAAGCAATCCTCCAACTTCAGCCTCCCAAGTAGCTGGGACTACAGGTACACAACACCACACCTGGCTAATAATTCTGCCATTTAGACTGCTTATTCTTGCTTATATGTGTGAACTCTCTTTTTCTCTGCTGTAATAAAATGGCACCAGACAAGGTTAAAACCATTGTCAGGTGGCTACAAGTTGAGGTAACTCATCCAGTACCCCTTTTTTTTAAAGGTAGAACCAATTAAATAAGCTATAAAACCACCTCAACTGTGGTATCAACCAATGCCAACCCTGGCAGCATAAGAAATACAATGACAGTGTTCTACCTGTCCATCCAGTTAATAACTCCCAAATAAAAGAAGGTAAGTTCTGGTTGGCATAACTTGTTCTAAATGCATCCATCTTATTGCTTCTAAAAGTAAAAAATTATGAGTCCTAACATTTGGCTAAATTTGGCTAATGACTGATATAAACACTTCTGGCCTGCAGTTTCAGCAATATATTCCCAATCACCCCCTACTTCTTTTTTTTTTTTTTTTTTTTAAAGATCAGGCTTAAGTTTGTTCATATCCAGTCTCTGGCATCTCTTTGTAAGCAAGGAGTTGTTTTATTCACTGCTCTGATGCTTCCTGGCACACAGTAGGCTACATATATGTATATACATATGTATATGTATATATATGTATACGTAGGCTACATATGTGTGTATATGTATACATATTTATATATGTATGTTAAGTGAATGAATTAATGCCTTCAACAAATATTTGACAGTGATTTCATGACTGCTTTTATTAGTTATTTTGGCAATCACTTATAACTGCTAACTTCTGCTTGCCCATCAGCCCTTAGCTTAAATGTTACTTCCTTCAGGATGCCTTCCTGATCCCCTCCACTAGTTTAGGTGCTCCTGATCTCTGCTCCCTTTCATACAACTCTTATGACTGATAAAAATGGCATGAGGGAAATTTCCATGTTTATTGTGTTCATCTTTGTATCCCTAATTCCAAACTTCCCAAGCTTGGCACCCAGCACCCAGCAGGTTCTTAATATTTGTTGAGTGAATGAATAAATGAAGTAAATTGGAAATGTAATTTGTCTTTGTCAAAAGGCAATAACTCATTCAATATAACCTTGTCACTTGTCTTGACCTTCACCTCCTTTTTTCTTTAACAACCTTATTGAGGGAAAATTTACATACCATAAGATTCACCCATTAAGCTCTTCTTACTAATTTTTTTCTCTCTCATTTTTGTGTGTGAAGGTCATTTTCTAATGGCAAAAATGGAAAGAAAATAGAAGTAGAATGTTGTGGAATCTTAGATAATGAATGGGCTCTTAGAGCCCAGTTTAGCAGGGTTTACTTCTCAGTTTTACTTTTCAATTGTGACTGTAAGCAAATTAACTTCTGTAGGCCTGGGATTCTGATCTGTAAAATTGCACTAATATGAATCTCTTCCTGGGCTCCTCTAAGGATTAAATGAGACGACACATGCAAAGGATCCCCAAAAACAATAACTCAAAAAACGTTGATTCCCTCCCTTCCCTCTGTCATCTGTTAACCTCAACTTCCTAAATAGAAAGTCTATTCTTTTGCCATCATCATTATTTTGTTTGGAGCCTATTTTTAAAAAATACTCAACCTTCTTGCTTCCTTCGCTACCTAAGTATTTCTGCAAGCCCACTTTATTTTGCAGCTTAGCTTTCCTGGCACAATTCTTACAGATTTTGGTCTCTTTTAAAATTCATTCTTCAGCATATGCTTTCTCTCTCCATCTTTTGAATGTGTTGGTGGGAAAACCCCACCTGAGATGACTAGAGAACAGTGGTTTCCTTGGTTACCATTCCCTTTCTTCTTCATTGGGAGTATTCTGCGGTGAACTCAGAAATTTTATTTTTCAAAGCTTCCCATTCTTTTAAAAATGCTTTTCCTTTTACAGCCTCTCGCTCAAAATCATACCCTTCTTTTCCCTGGATCTGTTTTCTAAAGTCTCCAACCGCCTGCCTTCTCTGTGTCTTGTATTACCCTCACATCCCCCAGCTTTCTACTGCTCTCCCAGGACCAACCATTTCTTCCCCGGGAGTCACATTACATCAGCATTCCTAATGCAGTATCTGTTATCTGCCAGATTCTGCTTTATTCTAGGCAGTCACTTAAAAATGAACCTCGGTACTGGTCTAACTTAACATGGAGGAGGAATTGTCTAAGGTTAAACGCAAACTGCTGAGAGATTTGGGGTGGGGGGCACACATTTACATTCATTCATATTAAATATATACCTGTTGAATTTGTGCTTTTTCTCAAATGCTTCAGAGACCCGAGCTTTAGGGTAATTGGGATGGTAGAAAGGATGGGTTTCCAGAAACTTCGCCCAAAATTAAAGACTCCATCAAAAGGACTGCTCCATACACTCAAGGAACACCCACCAACAAATCCCGTCTCCACAACCACCAGATTATCTCACCGGCGAGTGAGACTGCAAGGTTTGGGGGCCCGGCCGTACCACTCCGCGCTGCGCACGGGGGTTTCGTACCCATCTGGCCGCGACCGGCCGTTTCCCCCTCGCTTGGTTCTGCCCCTGCTCCCCCTGCGCAGGCCTCACAGTGCGTCTGGCCGGCGCTTTATAGCTGCAGCCTGGGCGGCTCCGCTAGCTGTTTTTCGTCTTCCCCGGGTTATTTCTGTCCGGCGCGCCGCGAAGATGCAGCTCAAGCCGATGGAGATCAACCCCGAGGTGAGCGCCAGGTGCACCGCTGCTCGGAGAGCGCAAGGCCGAGGGAGAGGGAGCCGAGTCGCTGACCGGTTCGGTTTTGCTTTTTTCTTTGCATTTGCCTTTCAGATGCTGAACAAAGTGAGTGGCGTCTCGCGCCGTCTCTGGCCCCCTCCCCCGCGAGCGCCGAGGCGGGGGCGCCCACCGGCTGCGGCTGCTGGCAGAAACCAAGCCGTCCGCTGCGCACACCGGAGACGGCAGGGCTGGGGCGTGGGCTGGGCGCCCTTCCTGAGCCCCTGCATTTAGCGAAACCGGTCACGGGGAGACGGAGGGGCTGCGCCCCTCCGTCTAGCTCGGCGAGCTAGCGCCGAGCGGAGCTCCCGAGGGCGTGGCGCGGGCAGCACAGACTCGGCTGCACGGGCTTCGCGGGCGCCACGTGTGGGCCGCGCTTTGTGCTGTGTCATTGCGCCCGCCAGGGTGGGGGTGGCAGGGCGGGACTGGGGCTCCTCCCAGGCTCGGGTGCGGGCGCGGAGGGCGCGCGCCTGCTGGCCCCGCCCCCGGCAGGTGCCCGCGACCCGCGTGTCCCCGTGCCCCTGGCCGCCTTGTTTCCTCTCCGCAGGTGCTGTCCCGGCTGGGGGTCGCCGGCCAGTGGCGCTTCGTGGACGTGCTGGGGCTGGAAGAGGAGTCTCTGGGCTCGGTGCCAGCGCCTGCCTGCGCGCTGCTGCTGCTGTTTCCACTCACGGCCCAGGTAGGGCGTGGGGCCCAGGATGCGCGAGCCCCCGGTAGTGCACGCCGCTCCCCAACTTGAGGCGTCCGGGGCTTCCCGCCCCGCCACCTCCCCTGTAGGTGATACGGGGCGCGCCTCTAAGCAAGGGAGGAGCCTACATTTTCGTGGTACCTACTCCCTGGGCTGCTGTTCCAGCAGTGCCTATTGCCTTCTCTCCCATCTGACCACAACTGCTTTAAATTTGGAAGAGCGGCAGTGTCTCAGTTCCATCGATCCCGTTATCCAGGGAAATCATTCATCCTACTCATGAGTTCCCTCGAACTTGGGCTTTTTCGAGCCTCCGGTTCCAGGGAGTGGCTGCTGGTTTCCCTTTAAGGGCTGTAACCTGTCAACTCATTGTTTGCTTCTCAGACTCCCACATAGCTGTAGAATGGAGGGGGAAGGGCTATCCTAAATCGCAGGGAAACAATTAGGTTCGCTAATTCTCCGCCTCCATTGCCTGGGTTTCTGATAGTCTTAAGGCGTTCTTCTCACTTCTCCACTCCCACTACTTGCTCACTTGGTTTTTAGCCTCTTGAATGTATTTCTTAAAGCTTAATCATTTGTGTATGGCTTCTGTGCGGGAACCTCCTTCCTCTTCACTTAACCTCGTTCATCTCTGACCTTGTAGCTAAATGAAATGGGGGTTATTAGCTCAGTTTTGAAAGCACCTTTGCATTTCCCTTGAAATGATTTTCCTCCTCCAAATGTGTATGGATAGATGTATCTCAAAGACAGCATCAGAATTTTTTTTTTTTTTTTTTTTTTAAAGGATAGGATATTTGCTGTCTTGTGATGTATGGAATCCCAGTCATTAGCATGGCATGGTCTTATCTCCTGTTGTTGTCACTTGACTGCTGATGTGGGAGAGACTGAAATTAGCTTTAGCAAAACTTGGGGCATCACTCCAAAGGTGAGGTTAACTGAAGCACCGTCCTAAGGCCAGGTGTTCTGGAAGCATCTGTAGCCAAAATCAAGAGTATGGGAAGTTCCAGGCCTTCTTCCTAGTAAATAAGCTAAGTATTATGGGTAAATACACTTATTACAGCTAATAAGATGATCTCACTGACATGTTTTTGTTGCTAAAGTCTTTTACTCGGGCTAAAAGGGAGCTGCCATATTGTTGGAAGTCGAATTAGCTTCTTGGTTGACCAAATCAGTCTCTTGTCTCCAGTTGAGCATCACACAGCGGTTTTTTTATTAGGGCAACCATGATGACTCGGAGGTTTTGAGCAGCATTCAGAGGCAAGGCCTCTGGGAGGCAGTGGTGCAGCATGTTTGCCTTTAAAAGCTGAGTGTTCTCCTTTTGCTGGATCTTATTAGAGAACATTCTAGTTTGTGTTATGTTTGAAAGAGCTCGATACTTTGTCCTTTAGTTTCAATTCAACCTATCAGATTTATCGAGCGCCTTTTCTGCTACGTAGAATGCCTACTGGAAAAAACACTGAAGCCAATTGAAAGAAAAGTTGAGATTTTATAGGCTGACTTCAAAGATGCTAATGTTAATTTGGAAGGCATTTAATTTTTGACTAAGGGAATGTTATGACCCCCTACATGGACGACTTCTGAAACATTAAGTGCTAGTAAACTATTTACAGAATGATTTCCATGGAAGAGCTCAAGTAGCCCTAAAAGATGGGGCTATCCCCATTTTAATATTTCATCTAATTAGCCTAGAAAATGAAAGAAAAACTCTTACTGGTCAATGAATACTAAATTGAGGATCTAGTTAGATAGAAGCGAAAAAGTTCTGCTAGTTGGAGTTTAAGTTGATCTTCTGGGGTAAGAGATCTTACTCTTCTGTTAGTACCAGAGAGCAAGCTTAAACTTCAGTTCGTGTACAGAAATGCGAAGCTACTAGAGTTGGAAATATGTTTCTGATGGTCTGTCTGGTTTTGCTTATTATGGGAAATCAGTGTTTCTATATTAGTACCCTACTCTTTAACTGGGAAGTCCTAACTTATTTATTATATTTTTATTTTTTAGAGACAAGGTCTTGAACTCCTGAGCTCAAGTGATCCTCATGCCTCAGCCTCCCTAGTAGCTGGGATTATAGGTGCAAGCCACTGACCCTGGCTCAAGAAATGATAACTTCTAAGGTCTTTAAAGCTAGTTAGTGAAAAGTCCAGATAGGCTTACTAAATTACTGTACAAAAAGCTAGCAGATGCTTTGAGGAAATCTGTTTCCTAGTCCCATTCACTTACCAGTGTCTATCCTCCTCCTCAAATTGCCAGTCTGTCCTCAAAGTAAACTGTTTAGCTGGCAAGGACAAGCTAGTGTCACATCTTCCTCTTGTAAAATCACAGCCCAATACCCTGGACCAGTTGTCTTTCCTTCCTTAAAAAGAGGGTGGAGGGGGAATGGTTAATTTCTTTCACTTGCTCTTTTCAGCAGTTAAGGCTGTTTTTGTTTTTGGAGTGAAGTGTACTTGAGCCGAGTAGAAGTAGAACTTGAAAGAATAGTGAAATGTAAACCAGCTGGTGCTCTTGTTGGGCATTCAATTGACTGAAGCTTGATTAAGGATGCCTATGTGAAATACGGTTAAGTGTTAAAGAGAGAAAATAATGAACTGGTTTGTTTTCTGACTTCATGACACCATTTTGGGCTGAAAGGTTGCAGTGGTGTCTAGACACAGCCTTGGGCAGTATCCAATGCAGTCACTGCACTGCAGCACCAGGGTGGAGTCTCCGAACCTCTCAGAGCCCCACTGGCCAGCGTGGGTGTGGGAGGCAGACAGACGGGCCCTTCTCTGGGAGTTGACCAGCATCTAGAACTAAGGCTCCTGGTCACACATCCCCCTGGTGTTTCCATTTAGGTGGTAGAACTCACGGTGCTACCATCTGTTCTTTGCACTTTCATTCTGAGATGTAAAAACGCTTTTTACATTCGCAGCATGAGAACTTCAGGAAAAAACAGATTGAAGAGCTGAAGGGACAAGAAGTTAGTCCTAAAGTGTACTTCATGAAGCAGACCATTGGGAATTCCTGTGGCACAATCGGACTTATACACGCAGTGGCCAATAATCAAGATAAGCTGGGATTTGGTAGGTGTGGGTTTTGAGGCCAGTCATCCTAAGCTTGAACTTGAAACATGGAGTTCAGAAACACTGTGTTCCCGAGGTCAGAGATGCTGTACCTTTTGAACCCATTTTGTAATGATGGTGTCACACGCTTAAACTGACTCACAGTCTTCCTCAGAAAGGATTCCTAGCATTTCTGAATTTTGAAATGGTCCCATTTCACAAATTTTAGAGCTGAAAGTTCAAATTTTGAGGTCTTTTGAAATATGTTGTTCTTGCTATAGGTTTGTAATTAGTGCCTCGGGCTTGTCCACACTGAGCAGTAACAAAATGCTTATGTCAGTGGTTATCCAGTCAGATGTCTCTATGCTGGACTGTTGTGTTTCTTTACATTTCTATTCAAGATCTTTATTTTCTATCTGAATAACTGAATTACTAAGGTTGAATTTTCTACCCCAAAATAATAATCTTGGTTTGGGAACCATTTTAGATTAGAACATGATTATAGTGTCATGTATATAATAGATGTGAACTGTACATTCGTAGGTGCTGTAGATACAGCAGGTAAACAAGGCAGCCCCGGCTTTTATGGCTGTAGAAATCTCAAATACGTGTTACAGATTAAGAATTGCTGTGAAAAAGTGACGGAGATTTGAGAGATGAGTGAAGTGGGAGGGAAAAAGGGGTCCGGGGTAGAAGAGAACAGAGGCAAGAAAGAGCTTGGCATATTGGGGGAGTGGAGCGACCTCTCTGGCTTGAAACTCGTGAATAGAGAGGGGTTAGAAAAAGAGGCTGGGGGAAAAGGTACAGCTCATCCACAACCCTGGAGGCAGTATTAAAGATTCACGTTGCTCAGCATGTTCGGCAAAGGCTTAAGTCAACAATAAATATGTACCCATTTGTATTATTTTATCTGTGCTAACATCCATTTTTTTCTTTAAGAGGATGGATCAGTCCTGAAACAGTTTCTTTCTGAAACAGAGAAAATGTCCCCTGAAGACAGAGCAAAATGCTTTGAGAAGAATGAGGTAAGAGAACTTTCAGAGCATTGCCTTTAAATAACTCTAGAGATTTTTGTGCTAATTATTTTCTTTTTTTTGCAGGCCATACAGGCAGCCCATGATGCCGTGGCACAGGAAGGCCAATGTCGGGTAAATGCAAATACAAATCGGAGCCAGGCTGCCTGGGTGCTATCTGTGTTTCCACTGAAATTGTTCAGGAATATCTTACTGGAACACGGCAAATGTTATCCACCCAAGGCCAAATGACACCAGAAAGTTCTACGCAAATAATGCTTTGACTAGACCTTTTCAAAAGGCTCTTCAGAAATTGTATTGGCTGTTGAAATCTTGAGTAAATTCAAACTGACAGTATTTTGTTTAGATCCAAATGAGTCTTATAGGCCAGGTATAGTTGCTCATGCCTGTAATCCCAACAATTTGAGAGGTCGAGGAGGGTGAATCACTTGAGCCCAGGAGTTTGAGACCAGCCTGGCAAACATGGTGAAATCCCATCTCCACAAAAAATACAAAGAGTAGCGAGGTCTGTAGTCCCAGCTACTCGGGAGGCTGAGGTGAGAGAATTGCCTGAGCCCCGGAGGCAGAGGTTGCAGTGAGCTGAGATCATGCCACTGCACTCTGGCCTGGGTGACCCTGTCTCAAAAACAGAAATGAGTCTTAGGGAATGTACACCTCTCCTAGTAAGTGAGCATTTCAAATAATCTTCACAGGCTGTTGGGGAGAATGAAATACACCACAAAGGACAAGTTCTAGAAGGTTTGAATGTACCATAATCTGATGAGAACCTCTGAGTCAGCTGCCAAATTTAAGTCAGATTTCAGTGTCCTTTTATAAAAAAAAAAAAAAAAATTTTGGCAAGGTCAGGCTCCATTGCCCAGGCTGGAATGCAGTGGTGTGACCTTGGCTCACTGCAACAGTTCTCTCACCTCAGCCTCCTGAGTAGCTGGGATTACAAGTACACACCACCACGCCTACTAATTTTTATATTTTTTGTAGAGATGGGGTTTCAGCATGTTGTCTGGGCTGGTGTTGAACTCTTGTGAGCTCAAGTGATCTGCCTGCCTCTGCCTCCCAAAGTGCTAGTATTACAGGCGTGAGCCACCATGCCCAGCCAGATCTCAGTGTCTTTATAACTACAACTGGCTGTGCCATTTTCTAGTATTGACCTTGCTTGAGATACTTAGCCTCTCTAAGCCTCAGTAAAAGTCCTGTAGTAATAGCATCCTCATAGAATTGTTCTGACAGTTAACAGTATATTTACCTTAATGGGCTTAGCGTAGGGCCTAATGTAAGACATACATAAGTATTAGCTATAATTTTTTAAAATCAAATCAGTTCAAGCATATTTCACTTGAATTGCAAGATAATTTTTAAAATAAGTTCAGCTTACACTCATTTTCAAAAAAATGTCTTGACTTTCTTTAGGTAGATGACAAGGTGAATTTCCATTTCATTCTGTTTAACAACGTGGATGGCCACCTCTATGAACTGGGTATGTTTCAGTCAGTTTTTGGAACTCAATGTAGTTTCATGCACTCTTTCAGACTGAATCTCTTGATATATTGTTGTGTGACTTTATGGCACTTGGCATATCATCGTTTATAAAGCCACAGTAATAAAGTATTCTCATGAGGGCACTTAACCCCTTATTATCCCCAGAGCAACTTCCTGAGGCAACTGACCTAATCAGTGGCTTTAATACCTAATCAGTGGCTTTAGTCAGAAACCACTGAAGAGCGTAGATTGGATCAGTGCCAGGTGAAGGTATATGTGATCAGACTTTCTTTTCCCATCTCCTCCTATAGCATACCCTAGTATCATCCTTTCTGGGCAAAGAATAAATCTGAAAAAGGATCAGTGCCTGAATATGACCTTACTTGTCTAAAAAGAATCTGGATATGTTGGAATAATTTCTATTAGCTAGTTTATGGCATCAAGAAAGACGACCTACCTTGTAAGATTCATTCCTTTTGAATGAATTAATGGAGAAAGACTTGTAACTGTGTTGTCTCAAGCCAAGATACCACCTACAGGCTTACAAAGGCAAGGGAATAGTGAAGGCAGTCTAGTCATTGGAGGACAGATGAAATCTCAGGTGTCTCCTCTTCTTGCCTCCATCTTTCCTATACCCCAGAGACTGCATCTGACTTTTGCTCTGTGGCCTTTTCCTAGAGTTGGGACACAGGCCCCTCCATTAGGGTAGCTGATTTGAGCTTGTACGATCTTGTAGACTAGAATTGCCTGGGATGGATGCCTAGGGACACTTGAACCTCATTTGCAGCCTGTTGCTTCATAACCAGGCTTCCTTTTGTGGGTTTGGCAGTGGTTTTTGGAAGAATCTAAAACTTCCATCTGGGCTAGGTAAGCATGGTAGCCAGAAAACATGCAGAGAAAATTGACGTGTCTGGCTTCTTTTGTTACAGATGGACGAATGCCTTTTCCGGTGAACCATGGCGCCAGTTCAGAGGGCACCCTGCTGCAGGTCATCTTTGGAATGCATCTCTTCCTAATGGGCCCCACAATTCTTTGGCCAAATTTTCTATTCTAAAGTGCTAACACTCTTCCAGGACAGCCAGCATCAGTTGCCTGGGTTAATAGCAGTCTTTAGGGCTGCAAGATCATCTTAGTAATTCTGTCTACCTTATTTTATTGTGAGTGGTTTTAAACAGGGCTTCAGAGACACCCTGAGTAATCTGTTTCATGTGCTGTCTTTAGTCCACAGTTAGAATTAGCCTGAAAGCTGTTGCTTTGCTTCCTGGTGGGATTAAGGTGACCATTGTCCTCTCGTCAGATTACATCATAGTTAAAAGACTCACGGAACAGTAGACTTCCATAATCCCTCTAAGACGACTGGATTTGGGTCAGTCTTGGAGGTAGTGTATTATAGGTTCTAGTTAGGTGGTTAAATTTAGGAGTTTTTCCTTCCCACATGGTCTACTGTTACAAGAACAAAAGAAGCAGATTTAAAATGCACCTGACAAAAACTCTTAATATCCAGGATCACTTTGTAACCATCCTGGACAGAAAAGTGATTCTGGACAAAGGTTGGTAGGTGACTCTAGGCCTTTTCACTAAAAAATGAGTGTCTAGAGTTGAATCAGTTTACTATTATTATAAAGGAAAAATGCTTAATTATGATATAATACAAAATACTGTTTTTAGCTTGCTGTGCTGAAGAAAAATACACAAAATGCTGTTAAAATATAACTATACTTCATTTGAGTAGTAGTAGTATCAAATCTTTGAAAAACTTGCTGTGTGCAGACCAGGACTCAGCAAGCATTTTCTATAAAGAGCCAAACAAAATATTTTAGGCTTTGTATGGCATATGGCTCCGTTGCAAGTATTCAGTTCTGCTGTTACAACTCAGCAGCCTATAGACCCTCTAAATGAATGTATGTAGCTGTTTTCCACCACCACAGGCTGGGTTAGGCCCACATGCTGCAGTTTACTGTACTTACGTGCTCTTCTAGGTGATGTATGTCTTTTATAGAAATCCTTTAATGACACAATGAGGTAGGTATTATCCCCATTTGAGAGCTGAGAAAACTCAGAGTTTAAGGCCTGAGGTTAGTGACTTACATGGCAAACTATGGTTCAAACCTATATAGTCTGGCCAGGCACGGTGGCTCACGCCTATAATCCAGCACTTTGGGAGGCCAGAGTGGGAGGATCGCTTGAGCTCAGGAGTTCAAGACCAGCCTGGGCAAAATGGTGAAACCCTGTCTCTACTAAAAATACAAAAATTAGCCGGGCCTGGTGGTGCATGCCTGTAGTCCCAGCTGCTCGGGAGGCTGAGGCACAAGAATCGCTTGTACCTGGGAGGTGGAGGTTGCAGTGAGCCGAGATTGTACCACTGTACTCCAGTCTGGGCAACAGAGCAAGACTCTGTCTCAGAAGAAGAAAAAAAAGAAAACTTAGTCTGCATTTAGAGTTTGTGCTCTTAGCCACTGTACAATACCAATAGGACCTTTGATTAGAAAAGACCTCCCTTTGGAACTTCACAGACCTGATAGCCCCAAGGTGCTAGTGGACCACATTATGCCACTCTTAATAGGGAGGATTGATTGCTCTCGTCTGTCAGACACACCTGAGATCAGTTAAAGCTAATTCTTGGTATTGAAGAGGTATGTGGGAATAGGAATATGGAATGAAGAATAGACCTGGAGAGCCAGGATGGGAGGGAGGGGTTACATGAGAAAATCAGAATTTACTTGGTGAGAATAAGAAAACAGAGGGAGAATTTCTGGTCTTTGATCCGTTTGGAGGAAAGACCCTGATCCTTCCTAGTGAAGCATTTAAAGTACATGCTAACTCATCTAACACTGCACTAATGCCATAAAAATGTGCCCCCCATTGGGATACTTACAAGTGTCATGTGAGTAGCATTTTTAAGGTGTGGGGAAGGTAAAATTTTTGTATAGAGATGGGGCGGGAGGGACTCACTGTGTTGCCCGGCTGGTCTTTAACTCTTGGACTCAAGTGATCTTTCTGCCTCAGCTTCCCAGAGTGCTGGGATTATAGGCGTAAGCCACAGTACCTGGCTAAAACCTCTTTTTTTTTTTTTTAAACTATTCTAATTAGAAACTTATTTAAAATTAAAAGAGTTTCTAAATTAAACCAGCATTTTAGTTAAAATTCTTACCCTAGGTAAGGCTGGTTCTATATGGTTAAAGATGTTTTAGGTTGTCTAAACTTCACACTAAATCATTAAACTGGTGAGAAGATACATGCACTTAACCCAAATATCCTAAACTTGGATGAATTAGGTCCCTGCACATTAGCTCTATAGAAGATGGTTATCTTCTTTAAAGATACAACTTTAATAGTGAAATCAATATCTAGTAAAGTCAATTCAGGGAAGACAGGTCTGGAATATTGATATATTAAAAAGCCTGGTAGAAGATAAAAGGTTGATGTCAATCCAGATACTCTTTGGTTGCTTTTTTTGAGAAAGGGTCTCGGTCTGTCATTCAGGCTGGAATGCAGTGGTGCAATCATGGCTTACTGTATTCCTTGAATTCCTTGCTCAAGCAATCCTCCCACCTCAGTCTTCTGAGTAGCCAGGACTAGAAGTGCACACCACCATGCCCAGCTAATTTTTCAAATTTTAGTAGAGATGTTGCTCAGGCTGGTCTTGAACTCCTGAGCTCAAGCCATCGGCTGCCTCAGCTTCCCAAAGTGCTGAGATTGCAGGCCTGAGCCATGTGGCCCAAACTCATTGAGTTGGTGATTTCTAAATTTTAGGAGTAATGTTTCATTACCGTTCTGTATCATAGAGCATTCCCTTTCTCCTTCAGGTATCTTTCCTCTGGGCTTTTTGTTACAGATTCAACAGAGTAATATTTTTGATCCCCAAACAATTGTATCCTAGAAGTTGGTAAATAACCCTGGGATCAATTTTCTGTTACCAGTCTTTGTCATCTAGATTTTTAAAAGTAGTAACATATGTCACTTCACCATCATTCTTTAAGCTTCCATTGCTTGTGTGTACCTAGAATACCAGGTAAACATTAAGGCTGTTTTTTAAAATGTTTCTTAGAAGACAATTGTCTTTATTTTGGGAATTTCTGAGTTACAACTTGTCTTTTATGCCACCTTATGGAAGAAAGATCGATTTCCAATCTTTAGATTTGAGGAAAATAGCATTAATGGTTGTGTTTTTGTTGTTGGTTTTTTTTTTTTTTTTTTTTAAACTTTTCCAAAACCAGTTACAAGGTGAGAGAAGCACAAATCCATTTGGTGGAAGTGATAAAGAAGTCAAATCCATGATGTAACCCTGTCTTTCCCATTACCTGATTTTTTCCTTTAAGCCCTGGTTTTCAAATTAATGATGGAATTAAAGTTGATGAGGGTGAACTTTGAGCATTAATAGACCTAGGAGCCTTTCCCTATGTGACTTTCATTTTTGAGCTCTTGCTCTTTGGATATTAACGACATTTCTTTTTTCCAGGATGCTGCCAAGGTCTGCAGAGAATTCACCGAGCGTGAGCAAGGAGAAGTCCGCTTCTCTGCTGTGGCTCTCTGCAAGGCAGCCTAATTCTCTGTGGGAGGGACTTTGCTGATTTCCCCTCTTCCCTTCAACGTGAAAATATATAGCCCCCCCCATGCAGTCTACAATGCTTCAGTACTTGTGAAACACAGCTGTTCCGTTCTGCAGACACGCCTTCCCCTCAGCCACACCCAGGCGCTTAAGCACAAGTAGAGTGCACAGCTGTCCACTGGGCCGATGTGGTGTGAGCTTCAGATGGCGAAGCATTCTCCCCAGTGTATGTCTTGTATCCAATATCTAACGCTTTAAATGGCTACTTTGGTTTCTGTCTGTAAGTTAAGACCTTGGATGTGGTTTAATTGTTTGTCCTCAAAAGGAATAAAACTTTTCTGCTGATAAGGTAGCCACAGCTGATTCTCATTTTCTTTTACCCTTTCCCCAAAATGTCAGATGATTTTGGTAGTAATATAGGAATGTCTTCCATATAGGTAACTCATACAGTGCTGGTAAGAATTAGCATAAAAACATAGGTTTGGTGTGTCTTTGGATTTTTTTGCGTTTGTATTCCCTATGTATACCTGTAGAAACTAATCTTTAAAGATTTTTAAATAGGCAGATTTTATAGCACAATTCTAGACTTATTTACAGAAATATTGAAGACAAAAAGAAAATACTGAAGACATTGTAGAAGTCCCATAGACCCACCATCCAGTTTCCTCTATTGGGGTTCTCTAGAGGACAGAACTAATAGGATACATGTATTATACAAAGGGAAGTTGAGTGTTGACCCATACGATCAGAAGGTGAAGTCCCACAGTAGGCCCTCTGAAAGCTGAGGAGCAAGGAAGCCAGTCCGAGTCTCAAAACCTCAGAAGTAGGAAAACCAATAGTGCAGTCTTCACTCTGTAGTCAAAGGTCCAAGAATCCCAAAGCTGAAAAACTTGGGAGTCTGATATTCCAGGGGAGGACATATCCAGCACAGGAGAAAGATAGAGGCCAGGAGACTGGGCCAGTCTAGTCTTCCCACATTCTTCTGCCTGCTTTTATTGTGGCCACGCTGGCCGCTGAGTAGATGGTGCCCATGTGGATTGAGGGTGGGTCTGCCTCTCCCAGTCCACTGACTCAAATCTTAATCTCCTTTAGTAATACCCTCACAGACACCCGGGAACAATACTTTGCATCCTTTAAGTTGATGTTCAATATTAACCATCACAATTATTGACATGTTGATACACTGCTATTAAGTCCATAGCTTGTTTAGATTTCCTGGCTGTTTCCCTAATGTCCTTTTTCTGTTTCAGGATCCCACCCAGGAGCCCACATGACTGTTACTTGCCCTGTCTCACCAGGCTCCTTTGGGCTCTGTCAGTTTCTCAGACTTCTCATTCTTTGACGACCTTGACAAATTTGGGTACCATCAAGTATTTTGTAAGGTGCCCCTCTATGGGGATTTGTCTAATGTTAGACTAGGGTTATGGGTTTTTGGGGAAGAAAACCACAGAGGCAAAGTGCTGTTTTCATCATATGCTATAAAGGGTATATAAGCTAATTTATCACTGATTCTGGCCTCTTACCTGGCTGAGGTTGTGTTTGAAAGACTTCACTGTAAACTCACTCCCGCGGCCTTTTCCATGCTGTACTCTTAGGAAGTCACCATGCAAAGCCCACACTTAAGGAGCAGAGGTGTATCTTCTATCTCCTTGAGGGCCAAGTATCTATATGAATTATTGGGAATTCTTTTGGAAGGGAGAGTTGTCTTTTTTCTCCTATTTAACCATTTTTATCAGTATGACCTCATATCGTATACTTTGGATTTATATCATAACCCAGTACTACTTGTTGCCCACCCTGTTCCGTTTTAGTTCTTGGGAGCTCTTTCAGTTGGCTTCTGTGTCGCTTTGACATACCCCAATCAGTGTGGTGTGTTTTGTTTTTCTTAGCAATTCTTACTGTGTAGAAATTAATTAAAAAAAAAAAAAGCAAAATTATTTGGCATTTGTTGTTAAACTTTATAGATCAATGTGCTCTTGTTTTATAGGATACACTATTATGTAATTTATAGGTTTTCATTAAAGATTAAATGAGGATGTATGTTCTCAACAATGGACATGGAATGTAACAGTTCACTTCCAGTTACACAAAGTGAGGGAAGCGGGGAAGAAACCCAATGCTTCCTGCCTATACTGTGATCCTCACAGAAGGGCTCTGTCCTGTCTGGTGCCAGGAATCCAGATAACTTGGGTCTCAGCTGCCTTATTCACAGTTCTCTTAGCCCTGATTATGGTGGTAATACTCCTGATTCCAACTTTTTTTTTTTTTTGAGACAGGGTCTCACTCTGTCACTCCCACTGGAGTACAGTGGTGAGATCTTGGCTCACTGCAACTTCCAAATCCCAGGCTCAAGTGATTCTCCCATTTCAGCCCCCGCAAGTAGCTGGGACTACAGGCATGTGCCACCACACCCAGCTAATTTTGTATTTTCAGTGGAGATGGGTTTTGTCCTGTTGCGCAGGCCAGTCTTGAACTCGTGAGCTCAAGTGATGCACCTGCCTCAGCCTCCCAAAGTACTAGGATTACTGGCATGAACTGCCATGCCTGGCCCAATTCCAACTTTTTTTTTTTTTTTTTTTTTTGAGATGGTATCTTACTCTGTCACCCAGGCTGGAGTGCAGTGGCACTATCTTGGCTCACTGCAAACTCCGCCTCCCAGGTTCAAGTGATTCTCCTGCCTCAGCCTCCCGAGTAGCTGGGATGACAGGTGCCTGCCACCACACCCGGCCATTTTTTTTGGTGGGGAGGCGTATTTTTAGTAGAGATGGGGTTTTGCCATGTTGGTCAGGCTGGTCTCAAACTACTGACCTCAAGTGATCTGCCCGCCTCAGCCTCCCAAAGTGCTGGGATTACAGACGTGAGCCACCGCACCCGACCCCAACTTTTATATGAAGGACATCTTGGTTCCTTCAAAGAAAGTGATCACTTCTGTTGACATCCTATTAATGTAAAAACTAAATATACAGTGATTCAGGTGATTCTACTTGCCTTTAAATATTAAATTCTAACTTGGTGCATGACTTCTATACAATCATCTCGAAGGTTGACTTAGGGGAAAGAAAGAAAGGGCTCCTTCCTGCATATAAGCGCTGGTACAAAGATTATTTTTGGCCTCCGAAATGTAAATTATACCACTAAACTGAGCTGGAAGACTTTATACTTCATATATGAGAAACATATTTATTTAAATGCTCTCAAAATCCAACATAACTTAATGTGCCACCCCATGGAAGGTTATGCAATAGATCATGTATGTGGGTGATTGCCACCCCAGAGGTGCAGATAAATTTTGGTTTCACTAAAGAAATGCACAGAGATTAGGTTACATGCCCATGTTCTTGTAGCTAATCACTAGGGAAACCAGGACTTAGGCTATGGACCTGTATTAGTGCATTTTCATGCTGCTGATAAAGACATACCTGAGACTGAGAAGGAAAATAGGTTTAATGGACTCACAGTTCCATGTGGCTGGCAAGGTCTCACAATCATGGTGGAAGGTGAAAGACACTTTTTACATGGTGGCAGGCAAGAGAGAATGAGGAAAAAGCAAAAGTGGAAACCCCTTATAAAACCAGATCTTGTGAGACTTATTCACTACCACAAGAACAGTATGGGGGAAACTGCCCCCATGATTCAATCACCTTCCACTGGGTACCTCCCACAACACATGGGAATTATGGGAGTACAGTTCAAGATGAGGTTTGGGTGGGGACACAGAGCCAAACCATATCAGAACCTCAGGGCAACTATCCTATGTTGGTAGTCAATATCATAGGCTTTAGGGTTCATTAAATCTGTCTTTGAACTTGGCTTCTACCTGAGTAACTTTGGGCAAAGGAATAACGCTTTACTACATCTTCATTGTTTCATGTTGAAATAGACACAGTGAAGATGTCTGGGAAGGGCCTGGCCTCTAGAAGGTGGCATCTAATACCACAGTCTCATCTCCTTTCCCTGGGCCCTTAGCAACACACAACCTCAGGGGGTGCCATCAACTTTGTATTCCATGTTAAGGCAGAGTGCTTCCAGAGGACCTTGCTTCTCCAACAAGCCCTCTTATTTGACACCTTGGATTTGTCAATAGTCTGTGTATAATTGACTTACTCCCTAAAATGTTACTAGTCTTTGGTGATGAAGGTGACTTTTTAGTGCTTTCAACAGCCAAAGCCATCTGATGTTAAGTATCTCCCTATTTATTTGTTTATTTAGAGACGGAGTTTCACTCTTGACACCCAGGCTGGAGTGCAATGGTGTGATCTGGGCTCACTGCAATCTCCGCTTCCCAGCTTCAAGCAATTCTCCTGCCTCAGACTCCTAACTGGGATTACAGGTGCCCGCCACCATGCCCAGCTAATTTTTGTATTTTTAGTAGAGACGGAGTTTCACCATGTTGGCCAGGTTGGTCTCGAACTCCTGACCTCAGATGATCAGCCTGCGTCGGCCTCCCAAAGTTCTGGGATTACGGGCATGAGCCACTGTGCCTGACCGTATCTCCCTTTTTAAACTAACACCTCAAATGACTTATTTAGTCTAAGTTATACATCTATACAGTATAATACTTGGACTGAATTAAACACCCATGAACTTGGAAAAATATTCATGTATGAAACTAGTGAGATCTGTAAAATGTGTATACATATGTGTTTAGAAGAGACAGGACTATAACAGCTAAGTGCTTACTATATCTTAACTGCCTTACATGTTCTACTTAGTCATCATATGATGTTGGTATTATTCTCATTTTGCATATAGAAAATTAAGGCACAATGAAGCTTAAGCAACTTGCCTAAGGTCATTGGGTTAATAACTGATGTTCCTGAGATTCTAACCCAAGCCAATTGGCTCTAAGAGCCCATAGTATTTAATGATTCTTCTGGGGGCAGGCATGGACCTAACTTAAAAGGAATGAAGGAAATTTAACCTTTACTGCTCCACACTTTAATGGCCCTTGTAACAGTCTGGCTTGTGTGTCCTTGTAAAATTTGCAACAATAGGATATTATTGTATTTTTATTCTAAAAAACATGGGTCTATGCCTGTGTCTGGGTGTTAAGATTATGGGTGATTTAGCTTTATATTCTAATTTTGTAAACTTTCTAAAATCACATTATTTTTATAATAAAAAAAGCTTAAGTTTTTCCCCTAAGACAGAATTCCGCCATAAGCGCCTATTGGTTAATTCTAGCTTACTTCCAAGTTTCTTTTTTTTTTTTTTTTTATTATTTTTAAATTAATTTATTATTATTATACTGTAAGTTGTAGGGTACATGTGCATAACGTGCAGGTTTGTTACATATGTATACTTGTGCCTTGTTGGTGTGCTACACCCATCAACTCGTCATTTACATGAGGTATAAGTCCCAATGCAATCCCTCCCCGCTCCCCCCTCCCCATGATAGGCCCCGGTGTGTGATGTTCCCCTTCCTGAGTCCAAGTGATCTCATTGTTCAGTTCCCACCTATGAGTGAGAACATGCGGTGTTTGGTTTTCTGTTCTTGTGATAGTTTGCTAAGAATGATGGATTCCAGCTGCATCCATGTCCCTACAAAGGACACAAACTCATCCTTTTTTATGGCTGCATAGTATTCCATGGTGTATATGTGCCACATTTTCTTAATCCAGTCTGTCACTAATGGACATTTGGGTTGATTCCAAGTCTTTGCTATTGTGAATAGTGCTGCAATAAACATACGTGTGCATGTGTCTTTATAGCAGCATAATTTATAATCCTTTGGGTATATACCCAGTAATGGGATGGCTGGGTCATATGGTACATCTAGTTCTAGATCCTTGAGGAATCGCCATACTGTTTTCCATAATGGTTGAACTAGTTTACAATCCCACCAACAGTGTAAAAGTGTTCCTATTTCTCCACATCCTCTCCAGCACCTGTTGTTTCCTGACTTTTTAATGATCGCCATTCTAACTGGTGTGAGATGGTATCTCATTGTGGTTTTGATTTGCATTTCTCTGATGACCAGTGATGATGAGCATTTTTTCATGTGTTTGTTGGCTGTATGAATGTCTTCTTTTGAGAAATGTCTATTCATATCCTTTGCCCACTTTTTGATGGGGTTGTTTGTTTTTTTCTTGTAAATTTGTTTGAGTTCTTTGTAGGTTCTGGATATTAGCCCTTTGTCAGATGAGTAGATTGCAAAAATTTTCTCCCATTCTGTAGGTTGCCTGTTCACTCTGATGGTAGTTTCTTTTGCTGTGCAGAAGCTCTTTAGTTTAATGAGATCCCATTTGTCAATTTTAGCTTTTGCTGCCGTTGCTTTTGGTGTTTTAGACATGAAGTCTTTGCCCATGCCTATGTCCTGAATGGTACTACCTAGGTTTTCCTCTAGGATTTTTATGGTATTAGGTCTAACATTTAAGTCTCTAATCCATCTTGAATTAATTTTCGTATAAGGAGTAAGGAAAGGATCCAGTTTCAGCTTTCTACTTATGGCTAGCCAATTTTCCCAGCACCATTTATTAAATAGGGAATCCTTTCCCCATTTCTTGTTTCTCTCAGGTTTGTCAAAGATCAGATGGCTGTAGATGTGTGGTATTATTTCTGAGGACTCTGTTCTGTTCCATTGGTCTATATCTCTGTTTTGGTACCAGTACCATGCTGTTTTGGTTACTGTAGCCTTGTAGTATAGTTTGAAGTCAGGTAGCGTGATGCCTCCAGCTTTGTTCTTTTGACTTAGGATTGTTTTGGAGATGCGGGCTCTTTTTTGGTTCCATATGAACTTTAAAGCAGTTTTTTCCAATTCTGTGAAGAAACTCATTGGTAGCTTGATGGGGATGGCATTGAATCTATAAATTACCTTGGGCAGTATGGCCATTTTCACGATATTGATTCTTCCTATCCATGAGCATGGTATGTTCCTCCATTTGTTTGTGTCCTCTTTTATTTCACTGAGCAGTGGTTTGTAGTTCTCCTTGAAGAGGTCCTTTACATCCCTTGTAAGTTGGATTCCTAGGTATTTTATTCTCTTTGAAGCAATTGTGAATGGAAGTTCATTCCTGATTTGGCTCTCTGTTTGTCTGTTATTGGTGTATAAGAATGCTTGTGATTTTTGCACATTAATTTTGTATCCTGAGACTTTGCTGAAGTTGCTTATCAGCTTAAGGAGATTTTGGGCCGAGACAATGGGGTCTTCTAAATATACAATCATGTCATCTGCAAACAGGGACAATTTGACTTCTTCTTTTCCTAACTTAATACCCTTGATTTCTTTCTCTTGCCTGATTGCCCTAGCCAGAACTTCCAACACTATGTTGAATAGGAGTGGTGAGAGAGGGCATCCCTGTCTTGTGCCAGTTTTCAAAGGGAATTTTTCCAGTTTTTGCCCATTCAGTATGATATTGGCTGTGGGTTTGTCATAAATAGCTCTTATTATTTTGAGGTACGTTCCATCAATACCAAATTTATTGAGCGTTTTTAGCATGAAGGGCTGTTGAATTTTGTCAAAAGCCTTTTCTGCATCTATTGAAATAATCATGTGGTTCTTGTCTTTGGTTCTGTTTATATGCTGGATTATGTTTATTGATTTGCGAATGTTGAACCAGCCTTGCATCCCAGGGATGAAGCCCACTTGATCATGGTGGATAAGCTTTTTGATGTGTTGCTGAATCCGGTTTGCCAGTATTTTATTGAGGATTTTTGCGTCGATGTTCATCAGGGATATTGGTCTAAAATTCTCTTTTTTTGTTGTATCTCTGCCAGGCTTTGGTATCAGGATGATGTTGGCCTCATAAAATGAGTTAGGGAGGATTCCCTCTTTTTCTATTGATTGGAATAGTTTCAGAAGGAATGGTACCAACTCCTCCTTGTACCTCTGGTAGAATTCAGCTGTGAATCCATCTGGTCCTGGACTTTTTTTGGTTGGTAGGCTATTAATTGTTGCCTCAATTTCAGAGCCTGCTATTGGTCTATTCAGGGATTCAACTTCTTCCTGGTTTAGTCTTGGAAGAGTGTAAGTGTCCAGGAAATTATCCATTTCTTCTAGATTTTCCAGTTTATTTGCGTAGAGGTGTTTATAGTATTCTCTGATGGTAGTTTGTATTTCTGTGGGGTCGGTGGTGATATCCCCTTTATCATTTTTAATTGCGTCGATTTGATTCTTCTCTCTTTTCTTCTTTATTAGTCTTGCTAGTGGTCTGTCAATTTTGTTGATCTTTTCAAAAAAACCAACTCCTGGATTCATTGATTTTTTGGAGGGTTTTTTGTGTCTCTATCTCCTTCAGTTCTGCTCTGATCTTAGTTATTTCTTGCCTTCTGCTAGCTTTCGAATGTGTTTGCTCTTGCTTCTCTAGTTCTTTTAATTGCGATGTTAGAGTGTCAATTTTAGATCTTTCCTGCTTTCTCTTGTGGGCATTTAGTGCTATAAATTTCCCTCTAAAGTTTCTTTAATTTATAACTGAAGTCAGTGCAACTTATAAACTTAGTTGCCTGTCTTCTAAAATGTTTTTCAACAGGCTCTGTGTTAGTCCATTCTCATGCTGACAATAAAGATATACCTGATAGTGCGTAACTAATAAAAGAAAGAGGTTTAATTGAATCACAGTTCCACATGGCTATGGAGGCCTCACAATCATGGCTGAAGGCAAAGGAGAAGCAAAGTCACATCTTACATGGATGGCAGCAGGCAAGAGGACATGTGCAGGGGAACTCCCCTTTACAAAACCATCAGATCTCGTGAGACTTATTCACTATCACAAGAACAGCACAGGAAAGACCCGTCCCCATGATTCAGTTACCTCCCACTGGGTCCCACCCATGACATGTGAGAATTATGGGAGCTACAATTCAAGATGAGATTTGGGTGGGGACACAGCCAAACCTTATCAGGCTCCATTATAGGGCTACTTTATTTGTTTTTAAAAAATTGTTTAATTTTTAGAGACAGGTTCTCACTGTCACCCACACTGGAGTGCAGTGGCATGATCACAGTTTACTGTAACCTCAAATTCCTGGGCTCAACAATCCTCCCACCTCAGCCTCCTGAGTAGTTAGGACTACAGGGATGCACCACCATGCCTGGCTAATTTTTAATTTGTTTTTGTAGAGACAAGGTCTTGCTGTGTTGCCCAGGCTGGTCTAGAGCTCCTGGCCTCAAGTGATCCTCCCACCTTGGCCTCCCAGAATGCTGAGATTTACTTTAGAAATTAAAATAATCTTCATGTGCTCCTAAATCTGAACTTATTTGGAACACATTCAGTTTCCTGCATACCTGCTATGTTAAATAGTGACTTGCCATGCTAATTTGGCAGAGTTACTTTCTTTGTCTCCCTTGATCGATGCCATCTTTTAAATTCATTAAATTATTCACCTGTTTGTTTTCTTGACTGGGCTTGGCATTCACTTAGGAAGAAGGCGTGGCTTGGCATAGCAGGTAAGAGTGAGCTGCTGTGAATTGCCTGTGTAGTCAGACCACCTGGTGTCAAACCTGGCTTCAACAGCTTCCATATGATCCTGTAGGAGGATAATGGTGGACCTCTTCCACAGGATTAGGAGGACTGAGCTGAGATAATGCATACAGAGCTTAGCACACATAGCAAGTACACCTTGAGTAATTATCTCAATTTAACATACACTGTTAATAGAGGGTTGAGAAGTGTGTGTGTGTGTGTGTGCGTGTGTGTGCATGTGCGCGCATGTGTGCGTGCGTATGCGTGCACGTGTGTGTGCGTGTGCCTGTCTGGGTACATGTTTGAATCTTTATGAACAAAGGAGAAAGAGCTGTAGAGAAGTCTCAGCAGAATAAATAGAATGCATAATATTCCCTCCTAGTACAAAATATCTGTATTTGGACACTTTAAACCAGTTGATAGTTTCCTTTCTCTGGTCATGTTCACAATCAACATCCTTAAACTGATGCAAACTCAGATTAAATATGAACCTGTCTTTTAACTCTTTTAGGAGAAAATAATTTCTCCTCTTTTAGGACTCAGATACTTTCCATAGTGTTAATCATTCTCCAGAAGGCAGGCTTAAAAGATTAATATCTCACATTAGTATGGTACATTTGTCAGAATTAATGAGCTAATTACCAATACATGATTATTAACCAAAGCCCATACTTTATTCATATTCCTTTAGTTGTCACCTAATGTCCCTTTTCTGTCCCAGGATCTTATCCAGGATACCACATTACATTTGCTGTCATGCTTCCTTAGGCCCCTGGCCTGTGATTTGTTTTTACTAAAACCAATTACAGTGACCCAGGGTGCTTTGTCTTTGTCTCCTGACAATCCTACTTGTCCCTCATCTCCTGAGGCGCTGCCGCGGCACAGCTCTGGTTGACAGCTTGGGTTGTGCAACCAGCTCCAGCCCTTACCAGCTGGGTGCCTTGGCCGATGAACTCCCTAAGCCTGGATGTCCTCATCTGTAGAGTGAGGTCAGTATCTGCCTCATAGGATTGTTGTGAGCAGCACATGAGAACATTGTAAAGTTCTTGGGGATGTTCCTGGAATGTATCAAGTGTTATTGTTTTTATTTTTTTTATCACCACTTAGCTCCTTTCTTTATCTATGTTAATAGAGGGGAGTTTGGCAGGGATACATTAAAACTCCTTTTTCTCCAGTCTTAATCCCAAGGTACAAAGTGCCCTTTTCAAACTTGCACGTTATGCACATGTACCCTAGAACTTAAAGTATAAAAAAAAAAAAAGAAAAAAAAATTAGAATTTAAAAAAGAAAAAAGTGCCCTTTTCTGCTCAATGCCATGCTAGACCTCATTCCCTGGGTGTAAGGCGCGCTCTCTCTCTCTCTCTCTCTTTCTCTTTCTTTCTGACGGAGGCTCGCTCTGTCGCCCAGGCTGGAGAGCAGTGGCGCCATCTCGGCTCACTGCAAGCTCTGCCTCCCGGATTCACGCCATTCTCCTGCCTCAGCCTCCCAAGTAGCTGGGACTACAGGCGCCCGCCACAAGCCCGGTTAATTTTTTGTATTTTTAGTAGAGACGGGGTTTCACCGTGTTAGCCAGGATGGTCTCTATCTCCTAACCTCGTGATCCGCCCACCTCAGCCTCCCAAAGTGCTGGGATTACAGGCGTGAGCCACTACGCCCGGCGGTAATGCCCTATTTCTAAAAGAAGTTTTCTTAAAAGTTATCTTAAACCACAGTGCCCAACCCATCAATGCCTTGTTCATTGCAATGAGACGAATGCATTTTGCCTTACATTAAAACATGAAGAATATAAGTGTATTTACCCTCTTGAGAGTACCAATTTTTAAAAGGGAATGATATAATTTAAAATTTGTAAGCTAATTTTCTAAGGACAAGAAGTGTTTTGAATTGAAAACAGATTCATAGGTTTTTGCTTTGGTTGACATAAGGTATCTCTAAGTCATTAAAATAAACAACCTTTAAATGTCCAATATTTGGATGTTTAAATCCAAATTGAGTGGCTAATATCTGAATTAACCCATTTCACACCCAAGCACACTGACTAATACAGAAGACAGATGATGTATTCAAAGCTATGTGCACTATATCCGGTAGGTGGCAGCATAGGAAAACTTATGGCACTATTGTACTGGTAGGATGAGTCAGAAATTTTAATACCAGGAGCAATTTGGTGACTGCACTTCTTAGGCAAGATGGAGCAGTTTGATAGCATATCCCATATCATTCTTCATTTTAGCGCAGTGTTTCGGACTGGATGAATTAGTCCAGATACAGATTGGCCAAAACTGGAATTGCCTGTTGGTCCATTGATATTTATGGGTAGGTTTTATTTATTTTTTCATGAAAGTAAAATGAAAGAGATAAGCAGTAATAGTTTCACAAGTTCACTGTAATGAATGTCTCTTCTGCTTACATCGAGTTAGATATAATCCCAAATATAATTGATTTTATGTAATCAATTATATAATCAGTTCTACTTCTAGTAAAACCTTGCTTTCAAATCTATCTTAACATAGTAGTTTAATATAAACCGGTTTGACTGTTCCATCAAGAAAACTGAATCTGGTTCCAACATTAGTTGGGTTACATTAATCAATTCTCTTTTCCCTTTTTGGTCTCAAATGTGTGTGTGTGTGTGTGTGTGTGTATATATATTTTCTTTCTTTCTTTCTTTCTTTTTTTTTTTTTGAGATGAAGTCTCACTTTGTTGCCCAGGCTGAAATGCAGTGGCGCGATCTTGGCATACTTCAGCCTCCACCTCCTGCGTTCAAGCAATTCTCCTGCCACCGTTACATGAGTAGCTGGGATTACAGGTGTGTGCCACCACGCCTGGCTAATTTTTTGTAGTTTTAGTAGAGATAGGGTTTTACTATGTTGGCCAGGATGGTCTAAAACTCCTGACTTCAAGTGATCCGCCCACCTCAGCCTCCCAAAGTGCTGGGATTATAGGTGTGAGTCACTGCGTCCGGCCTCAATTATATCTTAAAATAAAAGAATTAGGTAGGCTTGAAGTCTACTAAAGTCTCATATCTTACGAGTTTATGTACCACAAGCTTTGAAAATGTTCTTTTTTTTTTTTTTTGAGAAAATAGTAGCAGCAATGAAATAATAGTTATTATTTTCCAGGGTAACAATTTTACGAGATAAATACCCATTTGCATGCGGAAGTCCTAATTAATCCCATTCCCTTGTGGTCATACTTCCAACAATGACAATTTGATGTGGCAGGTTTAGGATGGGAACAGATCCTCAATTTTAGAGTTTTTCCATGATCTACTTTTTTTTTTTACTTAATGTAATTTTTTTCATTGTAATACACATTTATTTCCCTTTTAGTGCTTTTTTGGGGTTCTTACAATAGAGCTGATAATCTTTTTAACAGGTGCTTTCAAAAGAAAGAGGTGATGAGATAAGGATCAGAACTGCTGAAAGACGTGTAGGAAGTAGCAGGGTTTTTCTTCTAGACTCAGAACCTGGTAAGATTTTTTAGAGTTTGAACGTGACTCAATCCTTTGTCTTATACATGAATCCTCTCTGCTTTTATATTCAGCCAGTGGGTTATTTTTGAACCCCTAGTTCTAGTAAAGCTCAAATGTGAGTGCTTCAAAGAAGTGCGTTATTTGTGAACCACCAAGCTGAGGACCAAAACAGGTTTTATGAGAAACTTACTTTTAACAACATAGTGTTAATTATCCATAAGCAACTTAATTATCTTATGCTAATAGAGGGGATTATGGCATGAATACATTAAGTCCACTTTAACTTAAATATTTTTATATTATTGTGTCTGTTAGTCTAAGAGTTCTATAAGGAAGGGGCCATATGGTTGGGTGTGATCGCTCACACCTGTAATCCTAGCACTTTGGGAGGCCAAGGCCGGAGGAATCCTTGAGCTCAGGAGTTCAAGGCCAGCCTGGGCAACATAGTGAGGCCCCATCTCTACAAAAAATAAAACACTTAGCTGGTTATGGTGGTATGCGGCTGTAGTCCCAGCTACTCAGGAGGCTGAGGCAGGAGGCTCACTTGAGTTCGGGAGTTTGAGGCTGCAGTGAGCCATGATCACACCACTGAACTCCAGCCTGGGCAACAGAGTGAGACTCTGTCTTACAAAAAAAGAGTGGGGGGCATATAAGTTCAAAAGAAGTTTATAATCAATTCAGCTTCCTGATAGTGTCACTTATCACAGCCAGCCTTTCTTAAAGTATGGCCTGGGGTCCCATGGGGATCCCTGAGACCTTATAGGGAGTCTGTGATGTCAAAACTATTTCCATAATGATACTAAGACATTATGTATCTTTTTCACTCTTGAATGTAGAAGTAGATAGGTGAATCAGATGTCACAATTAAGCCAGTACTTTAGTTTAGATGGAAAAATGTAAAACAATGCCATTCTTCTATTTTTTTAATTGTAAAAAAAGTAGTTCTTTTTTGTAAAAAATGTGTTGTTACCATATTTATAATTTTTTTTTTTTTTTTTTGAGACAGGGGCTTGCTCTGTTGCCCAGACTGGAGGGAGTGGCATGATCACTGCTCATTGCAATCTCAACTTCCCAGGCTCAAGTGATCTTTCCACCTCAGCCTCCCAAATAGCTGGGACTACAGGCTCAAGCCACCATGCCCAGCTAATCCGTGTATTTTTTATAGATATGGGGTTTTGCTATATTGCCCTTGTTGGTCTCAAACTCCTGGGCTCAAGCGATCCAACCATCTTGGCCTCCTAAAAGTGCTGGGATTACAGGCGTGAGACCTGGCCCCATATTTACAATTTTAATTTTAAAGTTAATTAATAAATATTTAAATTATTCTCAGCTTTAATTGCTAAGATGATATATATCAATAGACATAACCCACCTAAGAAAAGTTATTTGAGGTCCTCAGTACTCTTGAAGAGATAAAGGGTTTCCTGAGACCCAAAAAGTTTGAGAATTATTAGACTAAAGCCAAGTACTGAGCTAGAGATACTCCCCCGTCTCTTTTTTATTTTTTGGGACGGAGTTTCATTTTTGTTGCCTAGGCTAGAGCGCAATGACAAGATCTTGGCTCACTGAAATCTCTGCCTCTTGGATTCAAGTGGTTTTTCTGCCTCAGTCTCCCAAGTAGCTGGGATTGCAGGCACCCACCACCACACCTGACTAATTTTGTATTTTTAGTAGAGACAGAGTTTCCCTATGTTGGTCAGGCTGGTCTCAAACTCCTGACCTCAAGTGATCCACCTGCCTCGGCCTCCCAAAGTACTGGGATTACAGGCATGAACCACCACATCCTCCCCTCCTGTATTTTTGGATGTTTGTTTTGCTGCCTACAGTTTTTACATAATTAATATAAGCTATATGAAGAATATTGTTCTCCTTTCATAAGTTTCCATGTGTCTCCATAGCCATTACTCTCATCGTTTGTAATCCCTGTTATACTCTATGATACTAATATATAATATTATAATTTAATGTAATTATTCTTTTTATAACAGTATTACATTTTTTGTTATGGAATATAGTCCAAGGTGACAGCAGGGTCAGTATCTGGTTAGGGCCCTCTCCTTACACTATAGACAGCAATCTTCTCAATACACCCTCACATGTTCTTTCTTTGGTGCCTGCAGTGGACAGAGAGAGAGAAAGCCCCTTGGTGTCTCTTCCCATAAAGGCACTAATGCCACCATGAGGGCCCCACCCTCATGACCTCATCTAAACTTAATCACTCCAAAGGCCCCATCTCCAAATACCATCACACTGGGGCTTAGGGCTTCAATTGATGAATTTCAAGGGGATATAATTCAGCCCATAGCAGAGGTTCACCCCAAAACAACCTAGTAGCACAAATTCACCTCATGTTAACTTACATATGATTGGGTATATTTTATATTAAATAACAGAAAACAATTTTAGGTACGTGGGAATTGTACAACAGTTGCTTCAAAAAATGCATGCTTAGGGGGTTGGTGATTAGGGGTGACTTTGAAATCTACGTCAGGGGCTCACCATCCTCATCAGAAATCCTTCACTCCTCCAGAGAAAGGGCAGCCACGTAATCATTTGCCCAGGCCCCAAATGCTCTACCTGGGATGTTTGATTGGCTTGAGCAAAAGGACTTTGATGTTCCTTCGGGGGAGTTCAAAGGACTGCTCAGCTGCCATAGATTATCCCAAAGTTCTGTGTAGTCAGATTGCCTGGTGCTTTATTCCTAAGCTGCTTTTATGCCTTCCTGTCCTCACCTTGCCTGACTTCTGAGCAGCAGGGCCCGCTATTCACCTCTTGGCCAGTCCCAGCCTCAGCAAATGCATGCTGTTGGTTGATCTTTGACTTTCAATTCTACCAGCCCCACAGCTGCTTCTTATAAGCAATTTGTAATGCCCCCTTTACTCTCCTAAAATAAAATTCATAGCTAATATAACCTGCCTACACATATAATGTTTACACATCGATTTAAAGACAGAAAATATGTGCTTTTCAACCTGTAAACGCTCAGGTATTACTCCATAAGATGCACAAAGTAGGGAGAGACTTGTACGTAAACATGAGATCCCTGAGAGAGGAACAGACACGCAGCTGATGTAATCAGGGGTGGTGTATTGGCAACTCAGATACCACAGCAGCTCATTATTGGCCATGGGAAGTTTCCAAAATGGTGAACCATCTTGGTAAAGTTCCAAACACAATTATACTACATTCTGCCCTTGATTTACCCAGTAATTGCACTTATGAAAACTTCAGTACAAAAACTCTGTGAAAAATATTTCATATATAGGATCAGACAATTATACACATATTTTTCATCTACATGAGTCCCCATGGGGACATTCAAAAGCTGTGTAAGACACAGCACAAATTCCTCATTGTATGAGACTGCCTTCTGGTGACTCGGGCCCTGAACACTAAAGGCAGGTGGGACCTGCCCTACTATGATTACAACAACAACATATCTGTCCACACATTTCCAAAGCAGCCCTTAGGGGTTGGTACTACCACCCGTAAGGACCACTTAGCTAGACTGGAGAATCTTTCATAAGTAATCTATGCTTGGCGGAATTCAAAAATGGCCCCCAAGATTCCCAGCCCCTGGTGCACAAACACCTTCTCCCAGGTATTTAATCCGACACTAATCCAGATGCTGCACTGAAGGGATTTTGCAGGTGTAATTAAGGCTCCAAATAAATGGACATTAAGATAGAGAGATTATCCTCAGTTGGCCTGACCCAGTCCTTAAAAAGGACTGGGCTCTTTCTGGCAAGGGAATGATTGGCAGCCTTGAGGGGCTAAGAGTGGCCCGCAACTGACCATCAGCAAGGAAATGAGGATGTGAGTTCTACAGCTGCAAGGACTTGAACTTGACCAACCGTCCCGTATGAGCCTGGAAACTGATTCTTCCCCCAGAGCTTCTAGCAAGGGACATAACTCAGCCAACTCCTTAATTTCAACCTTCTAAGGTTCTAAGAAGAGAACCCAGTCACTCTGTGCTAGACTTCTAACCTGCAGAATTGTGCTCTAATGAAGGAGTGTTGATTTAAGCCTCTAAGTTTGTGGTAATTTGTTGTGCAGCAACAGAAAACTCACACAGAATTTAATTTTATTCATTTTCTTTTAAGAGACAGGGTCTCCCTGTATTGTCCAGGCTGTTCTCAAATTTCTGGCCTCAAGCAATCCTCCCACCTCGGCCTCCCAAAGTGCTGGGATTGCAGGTTTGGGCCACTGTACCTGGTCTCACACATAATTTAATAAGGCAATGCAATGCGTTCACTGAGACACTGGGCATCCCCCTTGTCGCCCTCTGTCAACCACCCATTCTCTATCCCTACCACTGACCCTCATGGTTGGACTGGGAAGAAGTCATATCGATTCTTCTCAGTTCCTTGCCCTCTCTAGCTCTCTGAATATGAGAGTGAAAAGCATATACTGAAATTTCAAAAACTGACCACACTCTCTGATTCTAGATCCTCCCTGCGGATGTTGAAGGTCGTTCGGGTTCTCTGGTTCAGCCCACAGCCTATGTTTGCCTCATTTATAACCTCTGCTTATGCTTTTCATCATGAGGCACTGTGCTGGTGAAACCTAAACAGGAAAAGTAATGTGTAACCTTAATTATTTATTGAAATCGGATCTGCATGTTTTACTCATTGCTGCAGAAGGTCACATAAATCTAATCTGTATGAAAACAATGAAAAAATGTTCTTCAGCATGCATGGGACTGAAATATTTCACATTTTGTGTGCAGGAAAGAATCCCAGGCCCTTAGGTATGACCCATTGCCTACTTCCCTCTGGGACTATTTTTTTCTGTGTTCTCCCACCCCCTACTGCCCTTTGTAGCCATTAGGCATCAGAAATGCCATCAACAGAGCCAGTTCACTCTGGAAGGCTCTCTTTTTTGTTCCTTTTGGAAACACGAAAGCCACATTTGAGAGCTTCATGACAATTATTATTTTAAAATTTAAAGCCCATAAAATCATCTTTGAAATAAAGAATAACAGTTGGCTCAGAGACCAGGCTTGGTTTTTCTACTTCACGTGCCTATATTTGCTTCCATGGGATGCTATGGACCCATGCCCCTTTTTGTAATGATGTGTGGTGCCAGTATAGAGGCCATAAGTTTACTATTATTTGTGCAATTGACTTGTTTCATGAATTTGCCACCAGACTATCTTCTGATAGTGTTTAGCCATCACAAAAGGGGCCTTCAAGTATTTACAGCATTTCCTTCTTTTTTGCCTTACAATATACTCTGGATTTCTCAAACTTAAAATCAGCATATGTTATACATTAATTTTCTTCCTAATCTTTCCCCCTGATTACATATCTCTCCCATTTTCTTAATCGCTTTGACACAGGATTATTTTGGTGCCACTTTGCCAGCCAAAAATCTCCACAGTCAGCAGTTCCTCTGCTCGGGATTCACATGGGCCTGCTGGGCTCACTTCACCCACTCTGCCCGGCAGGCTGTGCTCTGCTCGTGCTACTGGCCCAGATCCCATGCCTGCTGTGGCTCTGTGCCCAGCTTGTGGCTGGTTAGGGTGTGCAGTGACCAACTTCTGCCTTGGGTGCTGGTATCTGGACAAGGGAGATGTGGTGGTACCCAAAAACTCAGAGATGCCAGCAACCATAGAGCCCCCAAAGGGTGTTACAGCTTTTGGTTGGGAAGTCCCAAGGTCTGAGCCCCCAGGAAGTGTCACAGATTGTTCAGTTCTGCCACCTGCAGCTCAGTGAATGGGGGCATGTGGTGTCAAGTGGTTTATTCACTCCAGTAGCTCTGTGAGCAGGAAGGTATGTTACAGCTCTTTTTGCACCCTCCATTCAGCAGGTTCCAGGTTCTTGTCCCATGACCAAGAGGAATGAGGTATGCAGACATCGGAGAGTGAGCAAGGGAGATAAAATTTTATTGAGCAAAAGAAAAGCTCTTGACAATGAGAGGGGCCCCAAAGCAAGCAGCCCTCTGTGTGAGACGGGGCTGAAAGTGGGTAGTGGTCTGTGGGGCTGAGCCTGGGTTTTTTGTGGGCTCAGAATGGGGGAGTATGTGCTAATTGGTCCATGATTTGGCCTGGAAAAAGCACCATTCAATTGACTAAAAGGCAGGAAGGAAGTTATCACTCTGGTCGTGGACTCCACCCAGAACTGGCAGTTTGGTTTTCAGGTTTCAGGCTGTCTTTGACTTGAAGGTCGGATTTCACTGGGGACCTGTCCCTATGTGCCTAGGAATTTGTCTCCTGCTGCTATCAGCTTTATTAAGGTATAATTTACATACCATAAAAATTTAACCATTATAAGTATAGAATTTATTATTTCCATGAATATAGTTGTTAAACCATTACTGCAAATCCAGTTTTAGAACATTTCCATCTTCCCTAAAAGTTCTCTCATGTCTGTTTACAGTTAATCCCTGATTCCACTGCCAGCCCCAGACAACCACTGATCTGCTTTCTATCTCTGTAAATGTGCCTTTTCTGGACATTTCATATGAATGGAATTATACCAATAGAGTCTTTTGTATTTGGCTTCTTTCACTTAGCACAAGTTCATTTGTACTGTAGTATGTGTCTTAGTTCTTTCTTTTTTACTGCTGAATAGTATTCCATTGCATAAAAATACCGTATCCTATTTACCCATTCATCGGTTCATGGACATCTGGGTTGTTTCCAGTTTTGAGCTATTGTGAATAATACTGCTCTAAACATTATGCATGTGTTTATGTGGATCAGTTTTAATTTCACTAGGGTAAATTCCTAGGGGCGAGTTACTGACATTCTGGTTTCTGTCTCACTGACTCCTTATATAAGAACGTAGGATACATAGAGCAAAGTCGGGTGTTCTGATGGCATCCACCTAGGCAGGTGGCCTGTGTAGAGGATGGCCCTCCTCCTCTGCCACTATCTGGTAGTGTCAGTGGAGAAGGGAGTGGAAAAGATGACTGTCTATCAGTGGTTACTGGCTGAGCTGCCATATGTGGCAGTGGCCCTACTCAGGCTTGAGAGTCCCTAAAGCTGAATTCCCTGATGGCCCCTATGGATTCTCAAGGAACATATTTCAAGATTTGGTTTTTAGGCCAGGTGTAATGGCTCACACCTGTAATCCCAGCCCTTTGGGAGGCCAAGGTGGGCGGATCACCTGAGGTTGGGAGATCGAGACCAGCCTGGCCACCATGGCAAAACCCCATCTCTACTAAAAATACAAAAATTAGCTGGGTGTGGTGGTGCACAGCTGTAACTCCAGCGACTTGGGAAGCTAAGGCACAAGAATAACTTGAACCCAGAGGTGGAGGTTGGAGTGAGCGAGATCACACCACTGCACTCCAGCCCGGGTGTTAGAGTGAGACCCCATCTCAAAAAAAAAAAAAAAAAAAAAGACTAGTTTTATAAATATAAATATATATATACACATGTATTTTAAATTATATACATATTTTATTTAAAAATTTTTAAATATGTATTTTTTGAGGCAGGTTCTTGCTCTGTTGCCCAAGCTGAAGTGCAGTAGCACAAATGCTGCTCACCATAGTTTCGATTTCCTAGGCTCAAGCAATCCTCCCACCTCAGCCTGAGTAGCTGGGACCACAGGTGTGCACCACCATGGCTGACTGATTTTTGCATTTTTTGTAGAGACAGGGTCTTGCTATGTTGCCCAGGCTGGTTTTGAACTCCTGGCTGAAGCAATCCTCCCATCTTGGCCTCCCAAAGTGCTGGGATTACAGGCATGAACCCTGCCTGGCTTATTAATATGTTTAAGTGTCCTCTATTACTATTTTAAATTTACAATGACAGGCAGTATATGTTAGTAAGAACTTCTGATTTGGAAGACTTGGACTTGAATCTTGATTCTGTCACTAACTGTATATATTTCCTTGAGCAAAAAGCTTAACTTCTCAGAATCATCGCCAAAAGAGGGTGAACATACCTACCTAGTAGGGCCATCCTGTGGCTTAAAAAGGAGATAATTTTTTGGGGGGACCAAGTCTCACTTTGTGGCCCAGGCTGGAGTTTGGTGGTGTGGTCTTGGCTCACTGCAACCTCTGCCTCCCAGGCTCAAGTGATTCTCTTGCCTCAACCTCCTGAATAGCTGGAATTACAAGCACCTGCCACCACAACTGGCTAATTGTTGTACTTTTAGTAGAGACGGGGTTTCACCATGTTGACCAGGCTGGTCTTGAACTCCTGACCTCAGGTGATCAGCCTGCCTCAGCCTCCCAAAGTGCTGGGATTACAGGCATGAGCCACTGTGCCTGACCAATACCAAGTAATTCTTATACAAGAGAAGTTTGGGAAACTCAGATGTACCCAGTGCTTCCCAAGCCTGCTCAATTGTAAGAATCACCAAAGGATCCTATTAAGCTTCCAAATCTATTGATAGGCCCATCCAGACCGTTTTTTTTTTTTTTTTTTTTTTTTTGAGACAGAGTCTCGTTCTATTGCCCAGGCTGGAGTGCAGTGGTACAATCTCAGCTCACTGCAACCTCCACCTTCTGGGTTCAAGCGATTCTCCTGCCTCAGCCTCCCAGGTAGCTGGGATTATAGGCATGCACCACCACGCTCAGCTAATTTTTAGTAGAGATGGGGTTTCACCATGTTCTTCAGGCTGATCTTGAACTCCTGACCTAAATTGGTCTACCCCGCCTCGGCCTCCCAAAGTGCTGGGATTACAGGTGTGAGCCACCATGCCCAGCCCATCCAGACCTATTAAACTTGAATCTCCAGGGGAGGACTGAGACTCAGTGGATTTAATATGCTACCCAGCTAATTCTCCTGACCAGGCAAACTTGAGAAACACCACCTAGTCTAGCCCTCAGTGTTGGCTGTTCTACAAAAACTCCTGTGTGCTTAAAGAAAAAGTCAAATTTCTTACTCCCAGAGATGCTGATTCTGGGTCGGGCACAAGTATCCAAAGTTTATTATTTTTTGTTTTATAAGCTACCATCCCTGAGTTTGAGGAATAACTGCAATGCATCACTGTTGCAGCCATTCTTTCAGAAAGCAAATTGTGCTCATGTTTCGTGGTTACTTATTGAGTCCTTGAGCATGTGCAGTTCTACACGGCAGTATATCCAGAAGCTGAGAATTAGAAAAGTAAAGGTGTCTGGGCCTACTGTAAGGCAGATGGCTATGCTTTAGTCAGGAGTAGGCTGAGGCAGCCTTCTAGTGCAGCATAACTCAGCAGGTTTGGAGTGCAGGTGCACAACTCCACACAGTATGTAACCACGCCAAGTCAGGCACATTATGTAACCACGCCATGTAAGGTGCATTAGGTGATCACCCACGTGAGCTCATGCTTGGCTTGGAGCCACTATTGTCTGTAAAAGGTATAATTATCCTGCTGATGCTGTACATATGGCTGGCACCCAGGGAGAGAACGTACATACAGCTTGCGCCCATGGCTCATGCCCAGGCTAGTTTGCACCCAGAGAGAGAGTAAAAGCCATGTTGAAACTGTCTACAATTCCTCGAGTGTTTTTCCAGCTACCCACTACCCAACCAACTCCCCTCAGACCTCAGTTAGAATCTAACACCTGCCTACGAAGTGGCTGGGAACAAGTCACGGAAGCAGGAGGAAAAGGACTGAGATGCACAAAGAGTAAAGAAAGAGAATCCTCAGTGACAGGTTGCTGTCATGTAGGGGAAGCAGAGATCCCTGGTGAGCTTTGACATATTCTCCAAGGGACCTGGTTGGCAGAATGTCTAGGGTTGTGTCTTGAGGGAAGCCCCTGGTGGGCTGTGTCCATTCTCTATCTAGCCAGATCCCGAGCTAATTACAGGAAGCTGCTACCTCCTCCAAGTCAGGGAGCTCAGTGATTGCTTCTGACTGGAATGTTGTTCTACTTGAGGCAGAAAACCCATAAGAAGATTAATTCTTTTCCAGTATCTTGGACTTGATAGGAAAACATACAAGTCTGACAGTCAATTAGAATGAATCAGAATTCATTTATTTCAGTAATCTTTATATCTGTACAAGGCAATTCTCTATTTTACTCTGCCTATCCAAGTTGTAAGTTTTCAGTTGTCTCCTAAGGTTGTCATAAGTTTTTTCTCTTTGTCTTGCCAGCATCCATATAATCTCTTCTTATGTTGAGAGTATAGGGAGAAATAGACCCAGGCTTGGCTCCTCTAACAGCCCTCCCAGAGGATCAAGTGCATGACAGATCCAGGCAGAAAGAAGCGCAGTGAAAGTAGTGACCTAGAAAGTTGCTGCTTATCTGGCTCTGCTGGCTCTGACCCCTGGAATCTTGGTGGCTGTGGTCAGGTAGGGTTCTTAAATAATCCAGTGTTTACCCCAGACATGAAGGAAACAAATTACAGTCATGAGCCCTATAACGACGTTTCAGTCATTGATGAACTGCATATATGACAGTGGTTCCATAAGAGTATAATGCAGCTGAAAAATTCCTATTGCATAGTGACATTGTAACCATCAAAGCACAACTTCACTCCAGTGTGGTGATGATGCTGGTGTGAAAAAACTTACTGCATTGCCAGTCATATAAAAGTCTAGTATACACAGTTATGTACAGCACATAGTGCTTGATAATAATAAATGACTATGCTACTGGGTTATATATTTACTATACTATACTTTTTTTCATTACTTTTGAGTGTACTTCTTCTACTTATTAAAAAAAGTTAACTGTAAAACAGCCTGAGGCAGATCCTTCAGGAGGTATTCCAGAAGAAGGCATTATTATAATAGAAGATGACAGCTCCATGCATGTTATTGACCCTGAAGACCTTCTAGTGGGACAAGATGTGGAAGTGGAAGACAGTGATATTGATGATCCTGACCCTGTGTAGGCGAAGACTAATGTGTGTGCTTGTGTTTTAGTTTTAACAAAAAAGTTTAAAAAGTAAAAAAATTAAAAATGGAGAAAAACTTGATATAAAGAAATAAAATATTTTTGTAAAGCTGTACAATGTGTTTGCATTTTAAGCTAAGTGTTATTACGAAAGAGTCCAGAAGTTAAAAAAAAACTAAAAGTTTATAAAGTAAAAAAGTTACAGGAAGTTAAAGTTAATTTATTAAAGAAAAATACTTTCAAAATAAGTTTAGCATAGCCTAAGGGTACAATGTTCATAAGGTCTATGATAGTGCACACTAGTGTCCCAGGCCTTCACATTCACTCATCACTCACTGTCACACAGAGCAGCTTCTAGTTCTGCAAGTTCCAATTATGGTAAGTATCATATATTGGTGGTTTTTAAAAAATCTTTTATATTGTATTTTTACTGCACGTTTTCTCTATTTAGACAAATTTAGATACACAATACTTACCATTGTGTTATAATTGCCTGCATTATTCAGTACAGTAACATGCAGTACAGGTTTGTAGCCTAGGAGCAATAGGCTATACCACATAGGCTGTGTGTAGTAGGCTACACCATGTAGGTTTATGTAAGTACACTCCATAATGTTCACACAACGACGAAATCTCTTAATGACACATCTCTCAGAACATGTTCCTGTCGTTAAGCAACACGTGTTGTATAAGTGTTTGTAATCTCCCTCTAAATTACATTTTTACACATCTGTCTCCTGGCTAGATGGAGAACTTCTTGACAACAGGAACCTGGCTTTATTTAGTTATATCTCCAGCAATTATCTCAGGGTCTGGCACAGAATGGAGAGTTGTAATTGTTGGTAAAATTAATGCATGAGATATAGACTCTGTCTCTTTAGAAATAACAAAATGATGACAAGCCTAAATTTATAAGAGGAATATAAACTGCTGCATAGATAATAATCCATGCACTTTGATGTATCTATATCTGCATTCAGCAACCAATGTTTCAGTGGTCTAGCATTCCCCAAATAAATACTTTCTACTTCTGTTATTAGTTATCAACATCTGCTTCGTATGGCTTAAATAATCTTTTATTTTTTGTTCTACCCTCAATTGTACAATTCAAAGAAAATATTCACGCTTTCATAATGTGCTTAATTTTGTCAATTATAAATTTTTTTCAAATTTGATTTATTCATAGTTTGACTTCTCATCAAATGCAGCACATTTTGAGCTCCCTTATCTGCTGGATTTTCTACTTTTAACAAAAATAGAGTATGAAGATAGAGCACATAAAAAATCTAACATTAAATCTCAGCCTAAAAACACAATAGGAAATCCCAGAAATTTTTGCCAGAATAATTGGAACACACCAAGGAAAACCAGCACAACAATTGCCAGGTGAAAATGTTCGTGTTCATTTGAATCACCATTGGTGACCTAGTTTGGCCAAACCATTGTGTTATCTCATCCTCCTAACATACAGCACCTGAGTCAGCATTCTAAAAAGCAAAACAAAACAAAACAAAAAGCAACACCAATTTTCAAAATAAGTTTGAACTTGGCCAACTTGTGTTTTATGAGCTTAACAACAACAAGCAATAATGTTTGTTACAGTTTAATTTGTTTTCTAAAGAATTGATGTCCCTGGGCCTTCATCTAAACTAAAAGTGACATTGTGGTACTTAAAATGCAAAACATTCAGGACCCATATGGAGTAAGAACAGACTGATTTTCATGTATGTTTAAAAGGTAATGGATTGCATTGATTGCCATTTTATATGGAATTCTGCCTCTCATACTAGGATTTTTCAATATGAAAATTCAGATTTAAGTTAGACAAAGGCAGAGGAAATATTTTGACTTTGGGTCAATGTGGATATGCAACAGGAAAACTTCCTCTTCCAAATATCTGGGAAAGCCATGATCACACCCTTGAAAACATCATTTGCTAACGAGTAGATCTGTTTTGTAACTGGAGAACATCTGCCTTGCATTTCCAGAGCCCCCTCATTTGAGGGTATGATTTAGAGAAGCACCAAGCTATAACATTCCAATGGTAGTTTTTAAATATTTTTCAAGGGCATCCCAAATTCCAGGCTGTTTTTTCCTATTGGTTGTAGGCTTCAGTTGCTCTCCAGGGCTGACCTGTTTGTTTTGTTACATTCATTTAGTATAGAAGATCTAGAAGAATGTTTACTAAATGAGCTTTAGGGTTCACCAACCCTTAGGTTTTCATTGCCCAAAAGCATCAGTGACTGACATGTATGTCTAACACCTACTGCTCTGGGAGCTGCGCTCTTCCTCACCCACATGGCCACTGTAGGAGGTGCCATTTTCTTATGTGACCCCCACCCCTCATCCAAGCTGGGCTGTCTCTTCCTTGACTTTTTATTTTTATTTTGGATTCAGGGGGTACATGTGCAGGTTTGTTACATGGATATATTGCGTGATGCTGAGGTTTGGGCTTCTATTGAACATACCACCCAAACAGTGAATACAGTACCCAATAGGAAGTTTTTCAACCCTTGCTACCCTCCCTCCTTTTGTCCCTCCCTCCCTCCCTCCCTTCCCTCTTTCGGAGTCCCCAGGGTCTATTGGTCCCCTCTTTGTGTTCATGTGGACCCATTGCTTAGCTCCCACTTGTAAGTGAGAACATGTAGTATTTGATTTTCTGTTTCTGCATTAATTCACTTAGGATAATGGCCTCCAGTTGCATCCATGTTGCTGCAGAGGACTCACGATTTCACTCTTTTTCATGGCTGCAGAGTATTCCATGGGTGTACATGTACTACATTTTCTTTATTTAATCCAATGTTGATGGGCACCTAGGTTAATTCTATAGCAAAGATGTCTTTGTTATTGTGAATAGTGCTGCAATAAACATATGAGTGCAAGTGTCTTTATGGTACAATGATTTCTTTTCTTTTGGGTAATGGGATTGCTTGGTCCAGTGGGAGTTTTATTTTTATTTCCTTAAGAAAACTCTAATTTGCTTTCTGCAGGAGTTGAACTAACTTACATTCCCATCAACAGTGTATAAGTGTTCCCTTTTTTCTGCAACCTCGCCAACATCTATTATTTTTTAACTTTTTAATAATAGTCATTCTGACTGATGTGAGATGGTATCTCGTTGTGGGTTTGATTTGCATTTCTGTGATTATTAGTGGCATTGAACATTTTTTTCATATGCTTGCTAGCTGCTTCTATGTCTTCTTTTGTGAAGTGTCTCTGTCCTTTGTCCACTTCTCAATGAGGCGATTTGTTTTTTCTTGCTGATTTGTTTATGTTCCTTACAGATTCTGGATATTAGTTCTTTGTCAGATGCGCTGTTTGAAAATATTTTTTCTCATTCTGTGGGTTGTCTGTTTACTCTGTTGATAGTTTCTTTTGCTGTGCAGAAGCTCTTTAGTTTAAATTAGGTCCCAATTGTCAATTTTCTTTTCTTTTCTTTTCTTTTTTTTTTGAGATGACTTCTCACTCTGTCACCCAGCCTGGAGTGTAGTGGCGTGATCTTGGCTCACTGTAGTCTCTGCCTCCTGGGCTCAAGCAATCCTCCCATCTCAGCCTCTTGAGTAGCTGGGATTACAGGTGTGCACCACCATGCCCAGCTAATTTTTGTGTTTTTTGGTAGAGACAGGGTTTCTCCAGGTTGACCAAGCTGGTTTTGAACTCCTCAGTACAAGCTATCCGCCCACCTTGGCCTCCCAAATTGTTGGGATTACAGGCGTGAACCACTGTGCCCGGCCTATTTTTGCTTTTGATGTCTTAGTCATAAATTCTTTGCATAGGCCAGTGTTCAGAATAGTATTTCCTAGGTTTTCTTTTTGGATTTTTATAGTTTGAGGTCTTAACATGTAAGTCTTTAATCCATCCTTAGTTTTTGTATATGGTGAGAGGTAGGGGGTCCAGTTTCATTCTTCCGCATATGCTTAGCCAGTCTTCCCGGCACCATTTATTGAATAGGATGTCCTTTCCCCCATTGTTTATGTCAGCTTTGTCAAGATCAGCTGGTTATAGGTGTGTGGCTTTATTTCTGGGTTCTCTATTCTGTTTCATTGGTCTATGTGTCTATGTTTTTACCAGTACCATGCTATTTTGGTTACTGTAGCCTCATAGTATAACTCAAAGTCAGGTAATTCAATGCCTCCAGCTTTGTTCTTTTTGCTTAGGATTGCTTTGGCTATTTGGGCTCTCTTTTGGTTCTGTTATACATTTTAGAATAATTTTTTTTCTATTTCTGTGAAAAATGACACTGGTAACTTGATAGGAATTGCATTAAATCTGTAGATTGCTTTCCAATCCATGAGAACAGAAAGTTTTTCCATTTGTTTTTGTCATCTATGATTTCTTTCAACAGTATTTTGCAGTTCTCCTTGTAGAGAGCTTTGACTCCTTGGTTAGATATATTCCTACGTATTTTATTTATTTATTTATTGGCTATTGTAAATGGGATTGCATTCTTGATTTGGTTCTCAGCTTGAACATTATTGGTATACAGAATTGCTAGTGAATTTTGTACATTGATTTTTGTATCCTGAAACTTTACTGAAGCCATTTGTGAGGTCTAGGAGTATTTTGGCAAAATCTTTAGGGTTTTCTATGTATAAAAACATTACTCAGGAGACTGAGGATTGCTTAGCCCTGGGAAGTTAAGGCTGCAGTGAGCCAAGATAGTACCACTCCACTCTAGCCTGAGTGATGGAGTGAGACCCCGACTCAAAAAAAAAAAAAAATTATATTTTCACTGAAGAGAGATAATTTGACTTCGTCTTTTCCTATTGTCTTTCTTTCTCTTGCCTGATTGCTCTGGCTAGGACTTCCAGTATGAGGTTGAATAGAAATGGAGAGAGTGGACATCCTTGTCTTGCTCCAGTTCTTGGAGGGAATGCTTTCAGCTTTAGCTCATACAGTATGATGTTGGCTGTGGGTTTGTCATAGAAGGCTCTGATTATTTTGGGATATGTTCCCTCAATGTCTAGTTTGTTGAGGGTTTTTATCATGAAAGAATATTGGAATTTATAAAAAACTTTTTTCTGCATCTGTTAAGATGATCATATGGTTTTTGTTTTTAATTCTGTATAAACAGAATTCACACCATAAGGTGTGAATCACATTTATTGATTGGCATATGTTGAACCATCCTTGCATCCCAAGAAGAAAGCCCACTTGATTGTGGTAAATTATCTTTTTGATGTGCTGCTGGATTCCATTTCCTAGTATTTTGTTGAGGAGTTTTTAATCTGTATTTATCAAGAATATTTGCTTATAGTTTTTTGTTTGTTTGTTTGTTTTGAGACTGAGTCTTGCTCTGTTGCCCAGGCTGGAGTGCAGTGGCGCTCACCGCAAGCTCCGCCTCTTGGGTTTTCACCATTCTCCTGCCTCAGCCTCCCGAGTAGCTGGGACTACAGGTGCATACCACTATGCCTGGCTAATTTTTTGTGTTTTTAGTAGAGACAGGGTTTCACCATGTTGGCCAGGATGGTCTCGATCTTCTGACCTTGTGATCCGTCCACCTTGGCCTCCCAAAGTGCTGGGATTACAGGCATGAGCCACCCCACCCGGCCTAGTTTTCTTTTTTGTTGTTGTTGTTTTCTTGCCAGATTTTGGTATCAGGATGATACTGGTTTCATAGAATGAATTAGGGAGGAATTCCTACTCCTTGATTTTTTGGAAGAATTTCAGCAGGATTAGTACCATCTCTTCTCTGTATGTTTCATAGAATTCAGCTGTAAATTTGCCTGGTCCAGGGTTTTTTTTTTTTTTTTTGGTTGGTAGGATTTTTTTTTTTTTTTGGTAAATTGAGTCAATTTCTTAACTCATTTTTGGTCTGTTAAGGGTTTCAATTTCTTTCTGGTTCAATCTTGGGAGTTTGTGTGTATCCAGGAATTTATCAATTTCCTCTAGATTATCTAGTTTGTGCACATAGAGATGTTTATAGTAGCCTCTGAGGATCTTTTGTATTTCTGTGGGATCAGTTGTAATGTCATCTTTGTCATTTCTGATTGTGCTTATTTGGATCTTGTGACTTTTACTAATGTAGCTAGCAGTCTATCAATTTTGTTCACCCTTTCAAGAAACCAACTTTTTATTTTGTTGATTAAAAAAATTTTTTTGTCTCAATTTCATTTAGTTCTGCTCTGGTTTTAGTAATTTTCTTTCTTCTGCTAACTTTGGGTTTGTTTTTGTTTTTCTAGTTCTTTTATCATTTTTGAATTTATTGTAATATTGAGAAAGCCAATCTATAATGAAAACCAATAGTCAAAACAGAGAGCCTGAGAAGAGAGACCAAAGGGGATTACTGGCTGGTTTTATAGCCCTGGTTCTAGTAGTTCCTTGGGTTCAACGGCATGCCTGCTTGGTTTGGTTGTTCTAGAACTCCTTGGGTTTCTATCACTTGAAACCAAACAAATACAACATCAAGAGTAGTTTATAGTCACCTCCAGGGAAAAGTTCTTTTTCTGGAACTTACTTGAATGATTTGTACATCTATACTCTATTTGGTTGCCAGAAACAGTGTTAGCTGAGTAGCTTTCTTCATTAGAATTTACTGGAGGAGATAAAAATGGGAGAAATAAGTTCAATCAAGATTTTTTGTCCTTAATACAAAAAGATGCTATTATTGACACTCAATAGAATGCTTATTATTATTATTATTATTATTATTATTATTATTATTGTTAGGGCTAGTCAAATGAAGCAGTGGGAGTGGAGAAGAAACAAAGAAATCTGTAACTAGTTATGATCAATTAGTTGTAAACACCATTATATGGGACCAGCCTAGAATTCTTTTTGAGTTACTTTTCTAACAATTAGCATTAACGCCATTCAAATTTGTAAATGGCACATATTGAACACCTATTGTATGCTGAGCACTAAGCACATAGAGATAAAGGCCTAATTCTCTACAGAAGTTCATGGTCTAGGACGATTGTGCTCAAATTGTCCTCTTCAAGTTGGCAGCCACTGCATCACCTGGGAACTTGTGAGAAGTGCAAATGACTCCCAAACTCAGCAATCTGTGTTTTAACAAGCCCTGCAGGTGATGCTGACATAGCTAAAGTGTGAGAACTGATCTAGGGACTTATTTATGTGTATCTGCTTACCCATCTCCCTTCTCACTAATGGCACAATTTGTAAACTATAATACAAACCCAACCCCCAATTTAAATGATTGAAAATGGAAATCATTTTGAGCTTTCTGAACAATAAAATCAAGCCATAGATGTCCTGGGAAAATCACTCATGCCCTTGCCCCAGGGCCAACAATAAAGGTAGGTGTGGGCTCCTGGTCTGTCTAAAGTGGCTCCAGCTTATCACAGCAGATAAGACAACACATGGAAATAAATCAGAACGCTTGGCCCTTGCAGGCCTTGACTCCATCTTGGCACAACCTCACTCAAACCCGGTCTGTGAGCTGGGAGCCTGTGCCAGGGCCTCTGTGGGGAGGTATCTGAGAAAAGTCAGCCATATCAGCCCTCAAACCACATCACAGAGCTCTCACCCTTTCCTTCCTCTATTAAAACCTACTACTTGGTGCAAAGAGAGAGAAACTGAGAACAAACTAAAATCAGTGTGTTTAGAGAAGGTAAGAATTCTTCAACCCTGAGAAGTTCTAATTGTCATTGTCTTTGTGAAGACTCTGTCTTCTAGTCGCCTTCTCTCGCAGAACTTTCTCATTTGTTCTATCATTTTGCTTCATTTCTTAATTTTAATATTTCCCAACACTCAGTCTAATTAAGCAAATATGTCAGTGAGTACCTAATAGGCAAGCCAAGCATAACATGATGAAGAAGACTTAGTTCCCGCTCTCAAGAAGCCTAGAGTTGGCGATATTTCACAATCAGTCAACCACCACTTGAGGGCTGAAGTGCATGCCAAGCATTCAACTAGGTTCTAGGGGTTAAAAATGAATACAACACCACCTGGGCACTGAAAGAGCTTGTTGCCTGCAGGAGAGATGGGTACAAACAAAACATGCTAAGGGCTGTCATGGAGGTAAGAATGCATTAAGAAAGGGCAGAGATGAGAATGAGTGAATCTATCTGAATGAGCAGAGGAAGGCTAGAAGGAGAATCTACCTTTGGAGTTGGGCTGGCCTTGTCAAGGGTGGTGGATAGAGGGATGGCCTGTGACAATGTAGTGTGTCCAGAGGAAAGGGAGAAGCTCATGCTGGCTAGAGTGCACCTCTCACGGTTGAAGATTAGGTTGGAAAAGTAGGCTAGGGCTAGGTTGTGAAGGATTTCATATGCCACACAGCAGGCTTCAGAGTTGAGACCTGATTCTCTAAAGAGTATAAGCTCATCAAGGTTTTATCAAGCAGAGAAGAGATATGATCAGATCCAGGTCTTAGGAAGCAGTGCGGAGGGTGGATTTAAGGTGATAAAATCAAGAAGTGAGTGTTTTAGTTATCAGTCACTGTGTAACAAATGACCCCAAACTGAGAGACTAAAAATGATGATCTGTTATTGCTCACAATTTTGTGAGTTAGTTGAATGGCTCTTCTGCTGTTCTCATCTGGGCTCACTCATATGATGCCATTCAACTAGTGGATCTGAGGGTTGGACTAAGGACACTGCAAAGGCTGGGCCTCATTATCCATGTGGTCTCGAGGCCATCCTTGCTCCATGGTCACTCATCTTTCAGTATCTAGGCCATGTTTTCTCACATATTGGTGAGAGTGTAAAGAAGGCTAATGCCGAACTTCCATGTCTTCTCAAGGCCTGTCCTTGGAGGTTGCATGATATCACTTCTGCTACAGTGTATTGGTGATAGCCACATGGGAGAAGGAGACAAGATGAAGATGTGAATACAAGTTGGTTTATTGGGAACCACAGATTATGAAGTTATTTTCAGAATGTAGGCAATAGACAATGAAAGGCTGAGCTACGAAGTCATGTGAGTGGAGAGGAGAAGATATTTAGAAAATGGAAGAATTCACCATGCAATAGGACATCATATTAAAGCTCAGATGAGAGTTATAGGTGCACAGTGCTAATGAAGGTCAGGTTGCAGGTGTAGTGGATACTGTTGGTGCTTCCTCCTCCATCCCCATTAGCTGCCAAGCCTCCATCTCCCAGCTGCTGTGAGTGCTGGCTGACAACTCACAGCTGTTCCTTTCTCTGGAAAATTGCCCTCAACTGAACAGGAGCTGTCTTCTAGGGAGGAGATATACTCCACCTCTTACTGATTGGCACAGGCCACAAAAGGCCGACCCCTTGCCTGTGGGTGAGATTGACTCAGTGGTACAATTCATGCTCCAGAGCTTCCCTGTGGGATCAGGCTGAAGCTGGTCTCCAGGTGAGTCCACATCCTTGCTCAGCTGCTTCTCCTGCTCTATGCTGCTTCCTTCACTTTCCTTCTTCTGAGAGCGAGTCCTGGCTCTAAGAAACCCAACCTAAGAAGCGGAGAGAAAAAACGTTCAATTAGGTGCTGGAATTTTTTTGTATATTTTTTCTTCCCCAAAGGTACCTAGATGCTGGAATTTCTTTTTTCTTTTTCCTTTTTCTTTTTTTCAGAGTCTCTCTCTGTCACCCAGGCTGGAGTGCAGTGGGGTGATTTCAGCTCACTGCAACCTCCACCTTCCAGGTTCAAGCCATTCATTCTGCCTCAACCTCCCAAGTAGCTGGAACTATAGGTGTGCACCACCATGCCTGGCTACCTTTTTTTTTTTTTTTTTTGTATTTTTAGTGGAGACAGGCTTTCACCATGTTGGCCAGGCTGGTCTGTAGCTCCTGACCTCAAGTGATCCACCCACCTCAGCTTCCCAAAGTGCTGGGGTTACAGGCATGAGCTACTGCGCCCAGCCCCTAGGTGCTGGAGTTTCTAATAGGTTAGCTCCTCTATGCTTTCTTGGTTATGCTATTTTCTCCATTTTTCAGTTCATGGTTCTCTCCCTACTTTTTGTCTTCTCCCCTATAAATTAGTTTCTCCTTAAAGATTTTTCTGCACAACTGGGCAGATTTATTTAGGAATGCTTAGATGATTCTTTCTGTTAGCTTTATCTGCAAAAGATAAAGCTTTACAGAAGGGAAGCCAAAAAGATAGGATTAACTCCAAAACATAATGACCTCAAGCTTATAATAGTTGTTCTATGAATAAAGAACACAGACTATGAGTTTGAAGACCCCACAGAGTAGACATCTGTTACATGTTTCTTCAGCATCTGTGTTAGTCCAATCTGTGTCACAATAAAGAAACACCCAAGGCTGGGCAATTTATAAAGAGAAAAGGTTTATTTGTCTCATGGTTCTGCAAGTTGTACAGGAAGCATAGTGCTGGCATCTGCTTCTGGTGAGGGGTTCAGGAAGCTTACAATCATGGTGGAAGGCCAAGAGGGAGTAGGCATACGACATGGCAAAAAAGAGCAAGAGAGAAGGGGGAGGTCCCAGACCCCTTTAAGCAACCAGATCTTGCACAAGCAAGAACTCACTCATCATAAAGGGGGTGGTGCTAAACCATTCGTATTAGTCAGTTCTCACACTGCTTTAAAGATACTACCTGAGACTGTGTCATTTATAAACAAAGGAGGTTTAATTGACTCACAGTTCCACATGGCTGGGGAGGCCTCAGGAAACTTACAATAATGGTGGAAGGGGAAGTAGGCACATCTTACATGGCAGCAGGTGACAGAGTGTATAGGAGGAAATTCAAACTCATATAAAACCATCAGATCTTGTGAGAGCTCACTATCAAGAAAACAGCATGGGGGAACCGCCCCCATGATCTAATTACCTCCCATCAGGTCTCTTCCTAGACAGGTGGGGATTATGAGGATTACAATTCAAGATGAGATTTAGGTGGGGACACAGCGAAACAATATCACCATTCATGAGGGATCTGCCTTCATGATCCAATCACCTCCTCCCAGGCCCCACCTCCAACATTGAGAATCACATTTCAATGTGAGATTTAGAGGGGACACAAACTTCCAAACCATATCAGGGTCCTTTTACCCTCTGACCCATAGCCTGATTCCTCCAATAAGGACCAATCCTCTTTTCCACCCTTAGCCCATGTTCTTCAGGTGGAGCCCCATTTCTGATTCAGAGGAAGGCATGCAACCTAGATATACACTGATCAGCACATGATACTACCCAGAGACTTGTTCACAGATATAGACCACAGGTCAGGCCAATCAGACAATCAGACTCAATTCAAAACTTTGCTTAAGTTCCCAGAGAAGGAGGTTCCTGCTTTTCTTCCTTTTGGTGTGAATCAGGAAGTATGTAACCCCAGGAGCTGCCGGCAGCTATTGTTTGCTGGTGAGAGGAGGCTCCAAGCAGAAGGAAGTCAGCACAGAGGAAACAGAGCTAAGAAATAGACAAACTGCATCCTGATGTCATAATATGAGCTCTTGTATAAAGCTGTGCCTATTATTCCTGGACTCTGCAGTTACATGAGCCAATAGATGTCTTGTCTTTTTTTTTTTTTTTTGGCTTAAGCTGGTTCCAGTTGCATCCTGCCACTTGCAACCAAAAGAGAACCAACTAGAACACATGGAATTTTTATTTAAATAAAGCACTTGCTTTATTATACTTAGACATTTGTCTAAAATAATAGACATTTATTATATTTAGACATTGAAGTGCTTACATAGACATTTAATAAGGCTTCTTAATTAGAAAACTAAATAAAAAGAAAACAGTATTAGCCAAAATGAAGATTGGCAGGTAGGTGGAGGTAGTAGGACACATGAACTCTTACTCAGCTCCTAGTCCAGTATCCTCTTCATTTTGTCATATCACTGCTAAATTCCAAACCTCTTCTATACAGATGCTCTGCTTGCTATCTTGTTTCTATTGGGTCTTTGGATATTTTTCTTTCTCTCATTCCCTTTTTATCTCTATTCAAGGGACCTACTTACAAATTTGAGGCATCCCTATATTAAAAAAAAAAAAAAAAAAAAGATCTTCATGAGTACACAACCCCTGGCTTCCAGATCTCTGGCCTTGTTTTAGCTATTTAACATTGAAATGCTTCCCCAACCCTTACCATGATAACACCATGCACAGACTGCTTCACCAGTAATTTTAGAATGTTTACAAAAGGGATCATCAACTAACATCTATTAATATCCTAGGAACCTTGCAAGGTAAGTATTTCTATAGCCATCTTATAGACGAGAATATTTAAGTTCAGAGTAAGTAATTTGGCCAGAGTCTAAAAGCTAGTAGGTGGGAGGCTGAGAAGGGTGGGTCACTTGAGGTCAGGAGTTCGAGACCAGCCTGGCCAACATGGTGAAACCCCATCTGTACTAAAAATACAAAAATTAGCTGGGAATGGTGGCACACACCTGTAATCCCAATTACTTGGGAAGCTGAGGCAGGAGAGTTGCTTGACTCCAGGAGGCAGAGGTTGCAGTGAGCCTGGGTTGCACCACTGCACTCCAGCCAGGGCCATAAAGCGAGATTCTATCTCAAAAATGAAATAAAATAAAAGCTGGTAGGCAAGAGTCAGGATTCAAGGAGTGCTGCCTCAAAGCATATGCCTCCATATGCCATGTTCTTTCCATTGCCCATCAGGCAAATACTAGGCTTTCTACAACCGCATTGGGGAAGGCAGGTACTTTTGCACCTCTCCCCAACCCCTGCTCTTACACTGAAACCTCCTTGAAAGTCCTCCATGAGATTAAAACTGCACATTCATTAATTTAAAAAAAATTGCTGAGCACATACTGGATGCCTAGCATAGTTCTAAATGCTGAGAAGGCAACAGCAAACAAGATAATGTTCCCAGTCCTCAAAGAGCTTAACATCCCCGGGGAGATAGATAATAAACGTGCAGACAGATACTCTGTCATGTCAGGTGGTAACAAGTTCTAGAAAGAAAAACAAAGCAAGGTGAGGGAGTGATATGGTTTGGATGTTTGTCCCCTCCAAATCTCATGTTGAAATGTGATTCCCAGTGTTGAGATGGGGCCTGGCGGGAGGTATTTGGATCACTGGGGTGGGTCCTTGCTCTGCTGGATCTCTGTTGACTGCAATAGGGATGGCACCAGGTTCAACAGGTGGAAGAAGAGACCTGGAGCCGTCAGATAAGACATAGGGTTTTATTAGCATGAAACTTACACACAGGGGTGGTCCAGTGGCAGCAGGCTGGATAGGAGAACCACAACCACTTGCAAAAACCCTGAAATTTTTTTTTTTTTTGAGACGGAGTCTCGTGCTGTGTCACCCAGGCTGGAGTGCAGTGGCGCGATCTCGGCTCACTGCAAGCTCCGCCTCCCAGGTTCAGGCCATTCTCCTGCCTCAGCCTCCGAGTAGCTGGGACTACAGGCGCCCGCCACCACGCCCGGCTAGTTTTTTGTATTTTTAGTAGAGACGGGGTTTCACCATGTTAGCCAGGATGGTCTCGATCTCCTGACCTCGTGATCCGCCCGCCTCGGCCTCCCAAAGTGCTGGGATTACAGGCTTGAGCCACCGCGCCCGGCCAAACCCTGAAATTTATATAGCATTTTCACTCAGCACCCTTCCTCTAACAGTCTCCATCTGGAAAACATCATTTAACTCAAAACAAAGGGACTTTATCCCCTGTATAACCCTTGTTCCATGAGATGGGCTAGGGGTTCAGATGTTCCTCACAAATATGAAATTAATCTCTGGGTTGGCCACTCCTCGATTTCTTAGCTTGCAACTCCAAACACATTCAGGTGCACCTGCTATACAGGGTAATTCTCAGGGTATGCTTAAGTTTATTGCTGCCAGGTTGATCTGCCATACAATCCCTCATGAATGACTTGGTGCTGTCCCCATGGCAATTAGTGAATTCTTGCTCTATTAGTTACTCAGAGATCTGGTTGTTAGAGTCTGGCACCTCCCTCGCCTCTCTTGCACCCTCTCTAAACGTGTGACACATCTGCCCTTTTACCTTCTGTCATGATTATAAACTTTCTGAGGCCCTCAACAGAAGTAGATGTTGGTGCCATGCTTCTTGAAGGTTCTACAGGTTGGCACCTGCAGAATCATGAGCCAAATAAACCTATTTTTAAAATTTCCAGTCTCAGGTATTCCTTTATAGCAGTGTAAAACAGACTAATACAGGGGGTCAGAAAGTGATGGCTTGCTAGTTTAGGTGGAGTGGTCAAGTAAGACCTCTTTGAGGAAGTACATTTGAACAGAGACCCAAATGGAGTGAAAAAGTGAGGTATGCAGTTTTCTGGAGGAGGAGTGTTCTATGAAGACACTGCTTCCTCAGTGTATTAGCCTGTTCTTATGCTGCTAATAAAGACTTACCTCAGACTAGGTAATTTATAAAGGAAGGAAGCTTAATTGTCTCACACTTCTGCATGGCAGGGGAGGCCTCAGGAAACTTAAAATCATAGCGGAAGGGGAACAAACATGTCCTTTTCCACATGGCGGCAGGAAGTCAAGTGAGTGCTGAGTGAAATGGGAAGCTCCTTAAACCATCAGATCTCTTGAGAACTCACTATCATGAGAACAGCATGGTGGAAACCACCCTCACGATTCAATTTCTCCACCTGCTCCCTCCCATGACACATGGGGATTATGGAAACTACAATTCAAGATGAGATTTGGGTGGGGACACAGCCAAACCAAATCACTCACCATGGGGCATCATCAGCTGTGACTTACCACCCCACCATGCCTCCACTAGATAGATTTCCCGTACATAGGGAAGCCATGCAGAAGAAGAGCAGAAACTTCTATAGTGATGGTGGGTGGGTGGTGGAGCATGGCTGGGAATGAAGGGAGAAAAGAAGATGCTAGCTACAGATAGGAATCTGCTTTCTTAAAAATGTTTACCACCTAAAAGCTATGTGGTAACATGAATTGGATCCTAGAATACAGAAAGGACATGAGTGGAATAATTGGTGAAATCTGAACAAAGGCTAAAACACCTCCATCTTGGATGCTAATCCATCACTTTGACTTCTGATTAACCCAGATCCAGGAAAGCCTCTAAGATTTCCAGTTCATCTATTGTTCCTGTGTAACCGTAAGTACTTACCATAAGTCCTGCCCTTAGGTTAAAGTGACCTTCATGCTATCATATTTCAGTTGTCTTACACATCCCATCTGAGTGACCCTTAGCTATGGTATATAAGCCCTTGGTCTGGTGGGTAATGGCACAGCGATCCACCATTTTGTCTTGCTGCTGCCTGAGACACAGACATGGCTTCTGTTCATAAGTCCCTATTAAATATTTCTTTCTTAGGAACCGAATATGTTAACCTCTTTTTTGGCCTTTCAGCTTCCTTGGACTTTGGGTGCAGGTTTGCATAGGCCTGTCCACTGCAGAACAGTAGTTAAGGGTAATATTTACCAATGTTAATTTTCTTAGTTTTGATAAATGTATCATGGTTATAAATGATGTTCACATTAGGTAAAGCTGAGTAATGGCACCAAAGCTGAGTAATGGGAGCTCTGTGATGTTTTTGTAACTCTTCTGTAAATCTAAAATTATTTCAGAATAAAAAGTTTAAAAAAGACAAAAAAAGCCAGGCATAGAGGCTCATGCTTGTAATTCCAGTACTTTGGGAGGCCAAGGCAGGAGGATTGCTTGAGTCCAGGAGTTCTAGATCAGCCTGCACAAACTGAGCAACATAGTGAGACCCTCTCTCTACAAAAAAATACAAAAATGAGCTGGATGTGGTGGTGCATTCCTATAGTCCCAGCTACTTGAGAGGCTGAGGTGGGAGGATCACTTGCGTCCAGGAGTTTGAGATTACAGTGAGCTATGATTGCACTGATACAGAATGGCTGGGCTCCCAGCTAAACCCCACCCTTAAGCCTAGAACTGTGGCCCTAAGTGAAAACAGCTGACACCATTTTCCACACAAATGCTGCCTTTTTGACCTGCCACACCCCTATCCTGTGCCCATAAAAACACTTCAGCTGGCAGAGCAACACAAGTGGCTGAGCAGCAAGTACAGAAGCAACTGAGCATCAGAGACTACAGATAGATGGGGCTAACTTCAGACTCTGGCTTCAGGGAAAGATCACCTTCTTCCTGTACCATCCCCTTTCCAATCCTATCCTGCTGAGAGCCACTTCCATTGCCCAATAAAATTCTCCATATACACTAACCTTCAATCTGTTTGTGTGATGTGATTCTTCCACGATGCCAGACAAGAACCCAAGTGCCCAGAGGGCAGGGGCTTGGATGCTGCTGCGGGACTCGCACAGAACCTGCTCCTGCCACAGAGGAGTAGTGACTGGCAGGTTCTAGCGTTCATTCTCTCTGGTTGCTGCACTCACTTGCTTGAATGCTTCCTCTCGGGAGGAGTGGCCAGTCGTGGGCTGAGTGAAACGTGTCACTCCAGTTCTCACCCACAAAGAGGGTCAAAGTCAACGGAACAAGCCTATCTTAGCACCACTGCACTGCAGCCTGTAACAGAGCAAGACGGTCTCAAAAAAAATATAAAAATAAAAAAATGCCATCCACTTTATACTAGTAAAATATTGATGAAACTACAAAATGTTACTGAAACTCTCAGTAAACTAGGTATTGAGAAAATTAATCAAAACTCTCAATAAACATGGTATTGGTGGAACATATCTCAAAATATTAAGAGCTATTTATGACAAACCCATAGCCAATATCATACTGAATAGGCAAAAGCTGGAAGCATTCCCTTTGAAAACCGGTACAAGACAAGGATGCCCTCTTTCACCACTCCTATTCAACATAGTATTAGAAGTTCTGGCCATGGCAATCAGGCAAGAGAAAGAAATAAAGCGTATTCAGTTATGAAGAGAGGAAGTCAAATTGTCTCTCTTTGTAGACAACATGATTTTATATTTAGAAAACCCCATCATCTCAGCCCCCCAAACTCCTTAAACTGATAAGCAACTTCAGCAAAGTCTTACAAAATCAATGTGCAAAAATCTTTACACCAACAATAGACAAGCAGAGAGCCAAATCATAAATGAACTCCCATTCTCAATCGCTAAAAAGAGAATAAAATATCTAGGAATACAGCTAACAAGGGATGTGAAGGAACTCTTCAAGGAGAACTATAAACCACTGCTCAAGGAAATAAGAGAGGACACAAACAAATGGAAAAATATTCCATCCTCATGAATAGGAAGAATCAATATGGTGAAAATAGCCATACTACCCAAAGTAATTTATAGATTCAATGCTATTCCCATCAAACTACCATTGACATTCTTCACAGAATTAGAAAAAACTACTTTAAATTTCATAAGGAATCAAAGAAGACCCTGTATAGCCAAGACAATCCAAAGCAAAAAGAACAAAGCTGGAGGCATCATACTACCTGACTTCAAACTATACTACAAGGCTACAGTAAACAAAAGAGCATGGTACTGGTACCAAAACAGATATATAGACCAATGGAACAGAACAGAGGCCTCAGAAATAACACCACACATCTACAACCATCTGATTTTTGGCAAACTTGACAGAACAAGCAATGGGGAAAGGATCTCCTATTCAGTAAATGGTGCTGGGAAAACTGGTTAGCCATATGCAGAAAACTGAAACTGGATCCCTTCCTTACATCTTATATAAAAATTAACTCAAGGTGGATTAAAAACTTAAATGTAAAACCCCAAACCATAAAAACCCTAGAAGAAAACCTAGGCAGTACTATTCAGGACATAGGTATGGGCAAAGACTTTATGACAAAAATGACAAAAGCAATTGCAACAGAAGCCAAAATTGACAAATAGGATCTAATTAAATAACTTCTGTACAGCAAAAGAAACTATCATCAGAATGAAAAGGTAACCTACAGAATGGGAGAAAATTTTTGCAATCTACCCATCTGAAAAATGTCTAATACCCAGAATTTACAAGGAACCTAAACAAATTTACAAGAAAAAACAACCCTATTAAAAAGTGGGCAAAGGATATGAACAGACACTTCTAAAGAAGACATTTAGGCTGGGTGCGGTGGTTCATGCCTGTAATCCCAGCACTTTGGGAGGCCAAGGTGGGCGGATCGCTTGAAGTGAGGAGTTTGAGACCAGCCTGGCCAACATAGTGAAACCTTGTCCCTACTAAAAATACAAAAATTAGCCGGGCATGGTGGCTGGCACCTGTAATCCCAGCTACTCAGGAGGCTGAGGCAGGAGAATTGTTTGAACCCAGGAGGTGGAGGTTGCAGTGAGTCGAGAGTGTACCACTGTACTCCAGCCTGGGCAACAGAGTGAGACACCTCAAAAAAAATTTTTTTATATAGCCAAAAACATATGAAAAAAAGCTCAACATTACTGATCATCAGAGAAATGCAAATCAAAACCACAATGAGATACCATCTCAGGCCAGTCCGAATGGTTATTATTAAAAAGTCAGAAAACAATAGTTGCTGGTGAGGCTGTGGAGAAATGGGAATGCTTTTTACATTGCTGGCGGAAATGTAAATTAGTTAAACCATTGTAGAAGACAGTATGGTGATTCCTCAAGGATCTAGAACCAGGAACACCATTTGACCCAGCAATCCCATTACTGGGTGTATACCCAAAGGAATATAAATCATTCTATAAAGACACATGTACATGTATGTTTATTGCAGCACTATTCACAATAGCAAAGACATGGAACCAACCCAACTGCCCATCAATGATAGACTGGATAAAGAAAATGCAGTACATATACACCACAGAATACTATGCAGCCATACAAAGGAATGAGATTATATCTTTACAGGGACATGGATAAAGCTGGAAGCCATTATCCTCCGCAAACCAACACAGGAACAGAAAACCAAAAACTGCATGTTCTCACTCATAAGTGGGAATTGAACAATAAGAACACATAGACACAGAGAAGAGAACAACACACACCAGGGCCTGTTGGTGAGTGCGGGCTGAGGGGAGGGAACTTAGAGGACGGGTCAATAGGTGCAGCAAACCACCGTGGCACACATATACCTATGTAACAAACCTGCACGTTCTGCACGTGTCCCCCCTTTTAAAAAGACCTAAATAAATAGAGAAATATGTTACATTTATGGATTGATGAACTTGGTATTTTAAAAATGAAGACTAGATGTAATTGCCCAACAGGTTTTCTTGCCTCCTGCAGAGACAAAACCAGTTCACTGAGACCATGGTATTCCAGCAAAAGAAAAAAAAAAAGAGTTTAATTGACATAAGGCTGGCCACATGGGAGACGAAGTTATTACTCAAATCAGTCTTGCCAAAAACTCAGAGGCTAGGGTTTTTGTGGACAACTTGGTGGGCAGGTGGGTAGGGAATGGAGGCTGCTGAATAGCTGGGGATGAAATCATAGGGTTGTGGAAAGCAGTCATTTTGTGCTAAGTGCACCTCTGGGTGGGCCTGCAGGGTCAGTTAAGTCATGAGTCACAGGTCCCGGTGGGATCAGCTGGTGGCCAGAAAGTCTGAAAAAAAATCTCAAAAGGCCAATCTTAGGTTCTACAATAGTGATGTTATCTATAGGAGAAATTGGGAAAGTCACATATTCTATGGCCTCTGGCCACATGACTCCTGAGCAGTAAGGGATTATAAAACTACAACTATATTTTAGCAAAATTCAGGCCTCTCTCATAATCCTAATATTGTGGACTTCCATTAGTCTCACAAAAGTGGTTTTAGTCCCTCAACTAGGAGGGGTTTGGTTTAAGGGAGGGACTTTATCATCCTTGCTTCAAAGTTCAGCTATCAACTATATTCCTCCCCAAGTTAGCTTGGCCTGTGCCTAGGAATGACCAAGGACAGCTTGGAGGTCAGAAGCAAGATGGAGTCAACTATGTTAGATTTCTCTTACTGTCATAATTTTGCAAAGGTAGCTTTATAAACAGTCCAGAAACAGACAATATGCAGTCACTAGGGTTATGACAAAGGGACAATAAAACACAAGAAAAAGAATGATCTTCATAAATAGCAATAAATCAATTGGATACCCACATAGGAAAAATGAACCACAACTTCTATACTACATGATATACAAAAATCAATTCCATATGTACTGTATGAAACAAAGCTTCTGAAAGAAAACAAGGATATCTTTATGACGTTGGTGAAGGCAATTATTTTTCAAACAGGATGCAGAAAGTATAAACCGCAAAGAAAATAAGTCATAAATTGGACTAAATTAAAACTAACAACTTCCTTTTTAAAAAGATCCCATTAAGAGAATGAAAAAAGTGGCCAGGCGCAGTGGCTCTCACCTGTAATCCCAGCACTTTGGGAGGCTGGGGCAGGCAGATCACCTGGTAGGCAAATCTCCTGAACTCAACCAGGAGTTCAACACAAGACTGGCCAACGTGGTGAAACCCCATCTCTACTGAAAATACAAAAATTAGCTGGGTATGTTGGCATACATCTATAATCTTAGCTGCTCGGGAAGCTGAAGTAGGAGAATTGCTTGAACCCAGGAGGCAAGTGAGCCAAGATTGTGCCACTGCACTCCAGCCTGGGTGACAGAGTGAGACTTTGTCTCAAAAAAACAAACAAACAAACAAACAAACAAACCGTAACATGGGAGAAATTTGTATCTCACACATCTGACAAAGAACTGGTCTCTAGAATACGTAACTACTACAAATCAGTAAGACAATTCAACAGATACTTTTAAAGCACAAAGCAACATGGATGAATCTCACAGACATGATGAGGTCAAGAAGCCAGACACAAAAGAGTATATGCAGTAGGATTGGTATGATTTAATTTATATAAAGTTTAAAAGCAGGCAAAACTACTGTATGGCAATACTTGTTATATTTAAGGAGGAGGTGGCTAGTAACTGAAAAGGGGCATGAGGGTGCTTCTGGGATCCTGGTGATATTTTATTTCCTGATCTGGGTGTCGTATAAAGGAATGTATTCATTTAAGATTTGTACACTTTCTGTATATCTACATCTATATCTCTATGCTATATTTCAATAAAAGTTTGTTAAAGTGCCATATGGCTTAGTTGGAGAGAAAAGTGTAGATTGGGATGGTAATGAATTATTCTCCAACGAACTGTTGAACTCACCATTGTATTACCTACTGCGGCAAAACAATTATTCTGAAACTTAGCAGCTTAAAACAACAAACATTTATTATCACTCAGTGTCTCTCATGAGGTTGCAGTCTAACTGTTGGCTGGGGCTACAGTCATCTGAAAGTTTGACTGGGACTGGGGGATCCACGTTCCAGCTCATTTGCACTGTTGACAGGCTCTAGCTCCTTGCTAGCTGTCAGCGGGTCTTCAGTTTCTCATTACATGGCCCTCTCCATATAGCACCTGAGTGTCCTCACAACATGACAGCTGGCTTTTTCCAGAGTGAGTGAGCAGAGGGGGAAAGACAGTGCAAGATGAAAGACATTGTGTTTTTAAATTACCTAATTGTGGAAGTGACATACCATCACTTCTGCTATATTCCACTGACCACAGAGATCAACCCTAGTGCAGTGAAAGGGAACTACCCAAGGGCATGAGGACGAGCTGGTAGGGATCTTTGGGAGCCATTTTGTGATGGTTTCCACAGCTATCTTTCTCACAACTCTTCCTAGAATATTTATAGAAATTCTAAGATTCTTATACTTCTCTCTATTATAATTCATTAATATGTACAAAAATCTCTAGCTGCTTTCAAACTGGTGACTCCATTGGAAGAACTTGCTGGTGGGGGTGAGGAGAAACCTGAGAAGAGGGTCAAATTCTCCCATCCCTGTCCCAAGGGGTATAAACTCTGTGAAGATGGTCCTTTCTAGCCTGTGATTTCAGAAATTCTGGCAGGTCCCCCTGCCTTTGGTACCGCAACACAATGTGACCACTAATCCCTGAAATAACTCCAAAGGAAACCTATGCCACTAGTGAAAGATGTTTCTTTCCTATCAAATGCAGGCACACTGGCAGCACAGTAAAGCAGTGGTTCCCAAACTTGGCTGCTTGTTAGAATTTCATGAGGAGCTGTGAAAAATAAGAATTCCTGAGTCTGCCCAGATCACTGATTCAGACTCTCCAGAGGTGGGCTTCCAGACTCTGCAGTTTGAGAAGGCTTCTCTCCATCTGTCTGAGTAAGAAAAAAATTTTTTAAATAAATAAAAAAGAAAAAGAGAAGTCTTCTCAGGAAGTTCTGACAGAAGAGTTGGCCAAGCATCTGACAGCTGGTCCTGCAGCGGTATTTGGAAACTACTGACATATACCATTAGCGTGTGTAGATTTCAGACCCCTTCTGGGGAGTGAGTTTCAATGTTGGGGGTGGGGGTGGGGTAGCCATTTGTCCACAAAGAGCCCATTTTTCTTCCCAGCTCTCTCTGCTCAATGTGCTGAGTGAGATAGTGCTTCTCAGCCTCTTTGAACGCTTTCTTGTCCCTCTGCCTGCACTTTGGTTCCCATCACGTCAGCCTTGAAGGTGGAGTGGCCTGTCAGCACCACAGGCTTGTGTCTGGAGCCACAGGATCTCCTTTATCGCCTCAGCTTCAGGCTCTGTTGTGTGAATCCAGGCTAAGAGCAGTTCAACGACTTAGGGTTAAGAGGACACACGGCCATCACTTGACCCAGCCAGGAAATCCTTCCTCTTTAGCAATAAAAGGACACAATGCTTTGTAGAGTTGCCACTTAATATGGATGAGATTACAGTTTGTGGACTGGATTAATCTAGAGACTTGTTTTCTCACCTATGAGAAAATATGCAAGGCATGGGAACATTCTTTGTAGTAGTAAAAATTGAAAATATTTGTTTTTTTCATCCATTCACTCAACAAATATTTACTGAGCATCTCTGATCTTATCTTCTACTACTCTCTTGCTTATACCTCTCCAACCACACTGACCCCACTGATCTTCTTAAAACAACCAGGTACTCCTCTGTCTTAAAGAATCTGCTGCAGCCTGGAACTTTCTTACCCAGTTGTCTGCTGAGTTAACTTCCTCATCTTCAAACTTTGCTTACCTCTCACCTTCTCGATAGGGCTTAACCTCACCACCCTATTTACCCCTGCAACCAGCTTCCCTTTCTTACACTGTTCTACCTTTTATTCTTCACAGCGATGTTTACCTTTTAATATACTATTTAATTGATTAGGTGATCGTTTATCGTTTGAGTTCCTCTTTTGAATGTTAAGTTTCATCAGGGCAGGAATCTTGGTCTGTTTTTTTCACCATGTTGTCCCAGATACCTGGCATGGAGTCTGGCACGTAAGAGACACTTGATAAATATTTGTTGAATGAATCAATTGGGAGCCGGAAGAGCGGCATGCAATACAGATAAAATCACTGGTGTCATAGAGTTCATGATTTATTGGAGGTGAATGCAAATAAATTATTACAGAAATGGTTATTTACTAATAATTGTGATAGCTAAGAAGGAAATATGGAGTTGTATATGAGAGTATACGAGGGGCCCAACTTAATTAGGGGGCCAGGGATAATTTGTGGTGGCAGCAACACTTAACCTGAGACCAGAAGGTAGAGTGGAGTTACCTGGCTGAAGGGAGCTGGGGAGGCAGTGGAAAGACCCTCTTAGATTTCAAGTATTTTTTCAGTTGTCCAGCTTGTGACAACCGGGCATGCTGACAACCTCATGGAGGTGCCTCTCTTTTCTCTTGAAGTAGCTATTCAAACTGAGTTTCCAAAAGTCTGTAGACTACTTACACTACCTCTACATCAACATCTGAACACCAACTTCAGAATATTTCTCTTGTTACAGATGGATGCTCTTTGATGAATAACATTTTTGATCTTCTGAATGTCTCCTTAATCAGTTGAAAACAAATTAAGTTTTTAATTGATTAAATAAATTTACTCAGTCCACTGGATAAAGTTTAAATATTTATTGGATCAGTACACTGAATAAATAAAGTTGAAATATTCTCAGCAATCAATCAAGAGTTTAAGAGATCTTATCTCAGAAATAAAACCACATAAAGGCTGAGGTAAAAGAGCTTCACACTGAGAGGAAAGCCTTAGTTGATGAGATGAGCAATTCTCTAGGTATTCTTCCCAGCACTTGAAATAAAGTACTTTGCACAAGGCAACTAAAAAGAATGTCTGTAAGAATTAGGTCAAAGTTGTAATAGTTAGGCAAGGCACAGAGGTTTACACCTGTAATCCCAGTGCTTTCAGAAGCCAAGGTAGCAGGATCCCTTGAGGCCAGGAGTTTGAGACCAGCCTGGGCAATATAGAGAGACCTGTCTCTACTAAAAATAAAAACAAAATTAGCTAGGCATGGTAGTGTGTACCTATAGTCCTAGCTATTTGGGAGGCTGAGATGAGAAGATCACTTGTACTCAGGAGTTTGAGGCTACAGTGAGCTATGTCATGCCACTGCACTCCAGCCTAGGTCATAGAGTTTGGGACCCTGTCTCTAAAACAAACAAAAAAAATTTTAGCACTTAATCCCCTTCTAGAGATCACCTGGCTGCATTAGGCAGTTTTTTCCTTTTTATTACTCAGAAGAACAAACACATTTATAAGAAAATATACAGGTATGAAATAACGAGTCAGTGGTAAATACTGTGAAAAAGATTTTGAAAGCTTCTGAGTACTAACAGATCTTAAACATTAACTTGTTAATTCACTTCTGGGAACTCAATCTTTGACCTGGAAACAAGAAGAAAAACAGCATCTTTTCTTGAGCAGTGTGTTCTCAGCTTCAGAGCTGCCCAGAGATTGGGCCTCAGATGATACCTTAGAACCAGACTCAATGCTTGTGGGAGGACCATGTAGGCTCCTTCATCAGAGGCATATAGTGATACCTCCATTAATAAAGCCTCTGGGGATTCTGTGTTCTTTTTGCTTTTTTTCTGTTTTATTTTGCTTTTTTGCTAAGTTAGCCAGGTTGTGGAGGGGAATGGTATAACTTTATCTGAAGGTGGTGCTGGTTGTGACCGTGTCAAAAGAAGAAATAACTTTATCTCAGGATTTCCCTCTGTATCAGTCAGGAGATGCTAAGTTATGCTGCTGTAACAAACAACCCCACAATCTCAGTGGCTTAAAATAGTAGAGGTTTATTTTTTTCACTTAATAATACATGTCCATTTTGGGCCTGTGATGGGAAAGGCTGCCACAAAGGTCTCTGACATATCCTGGAGACATTTTCTCCATTGTCTTGGCTATTAACATTCAATTCCTCTTTACTTATGGAAATTTCTGTAGCAGGCTTAAATTTCTCCCCAGAAAATGTTTTTTTCTTTTCTACCACACAACCAGGCTGCAAATTTTCCAAACCTTTTTGCTCTGCTTCTCTTTTAAACATAAGTTTCAGTTTCAGATAATCTCTTTGTTCACACATATGAGTGTACACTTTTAGAAATAGCCAGGTCTCATTTTGAATGCCTTGCTACTTAGAAATTTCTTCTGCCAGATACCCTAAATCATCTCTCTCAAGTTCAAAGCTCCACAGATCTCTAGGGCAGGGAGAAAAAGCTGTGTCTCTTTCCCAAAGCATAGCAAGACTGACCTTTACTCCACTTCCCAGTAAGTTCCTCCTCTCTATCTGAAAGCACCTCAGCCTGGACTTCATTGTCCATATCACTATCAGAGTTTTGGTCACAACCATTCAACAAGTCTCTAGGAAGTTCTAAATCTTCCGTCATCTTCCTGTCTTCTTCTGAGCCCTCTAAACTGTTCCAGCCTCTACCAATTACCCAGTTCCAAAGTTGCTTCCACATTTTCGGGTATCTTTATAGCAATACTCTACTCTTGGTACCAATTTTCTGTAATAGTCCATTCTTACACTGCTATAAAGAACTACCTGAGACTGGGTAATTTATGAATAAAAAAGGTTTAATTGACTCACAGTTCCACATGCTTCACAGTAAGCATGACTGGGAGGCCTCAGAAAACTTATAATCATGGCAGAAGGTGAAGGGGAAGCAAGCATCTTCTTCACATGGTGGCAAGAGAGAGAGAAGGGGGAAGTGCCACACACTTTTAAACCATTGGATCTCATGAGAACTCACTCACTATCAAGAGAACAGCAAGGAGGAAATCTGCCCTCATGATCCAATCACCTCCCACCTGGTCCCTCCCCCAACACTGGGGATTACAATTCAACATAAGATTTGGGTGGGGACATAGAGCCAAACCATATCACATAATTATTCATAATGGGTGGGAAAGGATGTTGCTAGTAAGTATATTATAGGTGGTCTTCTGGGTATTCTCAGTAGCTGTACATGCTTGTTCATATATCACATGTCTCATTAGCATCTTAAATCTCCATCCAGGGATGTGTTTTTTTACTATTATAGTGAGCAAAGGGTCAATCTGAGGACAAGTAAAATTAAAATGCACATGCTTTCTACAGGGGAAAGTCCCTGAAGATAGTTCTGCTTGGATGGGCTTGATTACAATGTGAGTGCTGGGGTTTGTTATGTTGCTGGTGCAGTTGCCGTGTCACACATAACAGACACGGTAACAGACGTGGTTACCAGATCATGTGTCGACGGTGCGGTTTCCATGTCCCAAGGACATGGTTATTTCCTTGACTATCTATCTTGTCTCAATAATACTGTACTAAGCTTTGGCAGCTTGTATTTTTTTCTCTGAAATTATATTTTTAAGAGTTATCCAAGTTGACACAAGGAACCCTAGTTCATTCATTTAATTGTAAGAACAGCCCTTCTTGAACCTTAATTGGCACATGAATCACCAGAGGATCTTGTTCAAGTACGGATTCTGATTTGATATATCTGAAGTTCTCAACTGAAGTCAACACTGCTGGTTGGGCATCACATTTTTTGAGGCAAGGCTGCATAGAATTTCCTTGAATGCATATGGGACAATTTATCCATGTATTCCCCTGTTGATGAACTCTTAGCTTGTTTTAAGTTTATTTTTACCATTACATAACATTACAAGTATTACAGTGAACATTCTTTTGCATATCTCTTGGCATCCTTATGCCAGAGTTCTCCAGAGTGTATACCTAGAAATGCAGTTGCTGGTCTACCGCTGTTCAATTTTACGAAGTACTGCTATCTTGCTCTCCAAAATGGTGGTTCCCACTGATTGCTCTACCAGCAGTTTAGAAACATTCCTCTTGTTCCATATGCTTACTGCACATGGTACTTTCAGCAGTGAGTGTGTCTTTTCATATATTTATTGAACATTTGATTTCTTTAGTCTTTTTTCTAATTTTATGTGACAGATACTAATCTCAGTGTGTACCTCAAAAATACGATTTTCTTCACTTTGCCAAAATGAAACTGAGGGTTAACCTGATTAAGCCCACCACACTTAACCTGCCCTGCTTGCTTTTAATCACTTACTTCTAGTTGATCTAAAAACTCCCACTAGCAAGTCATAAAGCCAAATAATACAGAACTAAACTCCTACTAGCTTCCTTATAGATAACATCTCTGACTGTGGGTCACCAGAGTAACAGTTGCTTAAGGTTGTTTTTCAGGAGCGAAGGGGCAGGTCTTGTCCAGTTCAAGCTGGTTAAGACCACCAACCCTTCAACTGGGTCTGGGAGAATGCCTGAGAGGTGACATTTTGACATTAGAGGGCCAAAAATTCTACCCGCAGATCATGCTGACACTGCCACTTTCTGAACCTGTGTTCTATGAAGAGTCATGAAGCTAGACTATGCGTGCACAGATTATGGATTAACTCACTTTTCCTCATCCTTACTTGCCCTTCCCCTCGCCTCAGACCACCTTGCTCCTCTATCCCATAAACATCCCTAAAACCTCATCTTTGGGGAGGTGAATTGGGGAAGGTTCTCCCACCTCCTTCCTTGGCTGCCTTGTGAGTAAACTGTTTCTTTTGCAAAACCCATCATCACAGTGATTGACTTGCTGAGTGTGGGCAGAATAAACCTAGTTTGATATCAAAAACACAACTGAGGCTGGGTGTGGTGGCTCATACCTGTAATCCCAGCACTTTGGGAGGCTAAGGTGGGTGGATCACGAGGTCAGGAGTTTGAGACCAGCCTGACCACCATGGCAAAACCCTGTCTCTACTAAAAATACAAAAATTAGCTGAGCTTGGTGGCACGTGCCTGTAGTCCCAGCTACTTGGGAGGCTGAGGCAGGAGAATCACTTGAACCTGGGAGGCAGAAGTTGCAGTGAGCTGAGATTGTGCCACTGCACTCCCACCTAGGTGACAGAGTGAGACTCTGCCTCAAAAAAACAAAAAAAAACAAACAAGAAACACAACTGAATTTTGAACCTGTATTTTTCTAGACTGGTAGAAAATTAATCTTAATCAGTTTGGGCTTCCCTTACCACCTCTTTCCCCTGAGATTAAATCTAAATTCCGGGAGATTTATGTAGATCCAAGGTGTTCGAGTATAGATCCCAGGTCCTCCATCTCTGTATATTGTCACTGATGTGTCCTTCAATCCTGCTATCAACCTAAAGCATAATTGCCTGGTGAGTTCTTCCTGCCCACTGCAAAGGCAAAGTTAATTTACTGAAACCAGGGCATTGCAGTAGAGAAAGAACATAATTGACAAGAGACCGGCCTGTGTAGGAGAACTGGAGTTATCACTCAAATCAGTCTCCCTGATGGCTTGGAGGTTAGGGTTTTTATGGACAATCTGGTGGGCAGGAGGCTAAGAAATGGGTGCTACTGATTGGTTTAGGATGAAATCATAGGATGTGGAAAACTGTCCTCATGCACTGTGTCCACCTCTGCGTGGGGCCATAGGATTAATTGAGTCATGAGTTCCGAGTCTGGGTGGGGGTCAGTCTGAAAAACATCTCAAAAAAACCAATCCTTACGTTCTATAATACTGATGTTATTTATCTGTAAGGGCAATTGGGAAAGTCACAAGTCTTGTGACCTCTGGCCATATGACCCCTGAGCAGCAAGGGATTACAGAAACTATGCCTACATTTGAGCCAGGCCCCTCCCATAATCCTAATCTTGTGGCCTTTCTTTAGTCTTACAAAGGTGGCTTTTGGTCCCTGAGCAAGGAGGGGGTTAGTTTTAGGGAGGGACTATTATTCTTACTTTCAGGTTGAACTATAAACTATATTTCTCCTAAAGTTAGCATGGCCTATAGCCAGCAATGATCAAAGACAGCTTGGAGGTCAGAAGCAAGATGGAGTCAAGGCCAGATTTCTCTTACTGTCATAATTTTGCAAAGGCAGTTTCAAAAGGAAGAAGCTGAGGCAAAATTAATATAAGTAGAGTTAATTTGGGCCAAGCTTGAGAGTTGCAACCAAGAAGCACCGATTCAAGTTGCTCTGAATATATACTCTGATTGGCAGCAGTTACAAGTGGATTTTTAAAGGGAAAGAAGAAGCAGTTGTTGAGTTGTTTACCAAGAAGTTACATTAGAATTATGCAAGCTATTGGTTATCCATTGTTCTTTGTCTCATAAATTCCAGGACCATGAGGATAATGGGCAAGGCAGGTAGTTGGGGATGAATTCAAATAGTTGCCCCCAGGTATGGGATAGGTAGAGGGGCATTTTGGGGGGAATGATTGAAGTTTCATACTCATGTCTCTCTGGGCCTGCATACCTCCATATAGCTCAGACAGCCTGAGCTATTTTTCTTTTTTCATTGCCAGTCTGGCCCTTCTGTGTTAGCTTAGAGTGCACTGAAGCATCTGCTCTTCTTGCCATGCTGGGATGAGGAAATGTCTGCAAGACTCTAAAGACCCAGGAGCCTAGATGTCCTATGCAGCAATTTCCTCCGTGAGCTTTGGAAGTCTACTAAATAAGGAAAGCATGTTGTCCATTCAGCAACCTCCTTGGGACCCCCTAACAACTGCCTTCTTATCTCTTCTCTCTGGTCTCTTGTTCTCTTCTCAGCCCTGGAAAGAATTTTTCTTTGTGTTGAAGATTAGGGTGGAGTGGAATGAGGGAATTCCTCTCTCTGTAATTCCTTTTTCCTTTTTTTTTTAAATTCTGCCAGTATTCACTGGTTTCCTAAGGCTTTTAGAAATGAAAGTCAGAAACACTCTTTTTTTCTTCTTTCAGCCAGTCACATCCTTCTCCTGAGGCAATGGGAAAAGAGAGACCTAAGTGTTTGAACCGGGGAGAGGAGGAGGCTAGGGCAGATTGTGGCAATGTGAAATGGTGCAGCAAATGTGGAAAATGGTTTGGCAATTTCTCAAAAGATTAAACATAGAGTTGCCATATGACCCAGCAATTCTACCCCAGTAGAAATAGAAATATATGTCCACATAAAAACAAATGTTCATAGCAGCATTATTCATTGTAGCCCAAATGTCCATCAACTAATGAATGGATAAAATGCTTTATATTCATATAATGAAATATTATTTGGTGATAAAAATTAATGAAGTGCTGGTACATGAGACAACATTGGATGAATCTTGAAGGCATTATGGGAAGTGAAAGAAGCCTGATGCATAAGACCTTATATTGTATAACTTTGTATATATGAATGTCCAGAATAGACAAATTCATAGAGACATAAAATAGTGGTTGCCTAGGGCTTGGGGGAGGAATATGAGTGACTGTTACTGGGCATGGGGTTTCCTTTCAGGTGATGAATATTCTAAAATTGATTGTGGAGATGGTTGGACAACTTTGTGAATATACTAAAACCAATGAGTTGTATATTTTAAATTGGTGAGTTGTATCACATATGACTCATATTCCGATAAAGCTGCTAAAAAAATGAATCAATTGAAAAAATACTGGTTGCTTCCTCCCCCTAAACTATTATTCAACTACATGCACATCTTATGTATTGCAGATATTTTTATTTTATTTTTAATCATTTTAAATTTATTTAGTTTTTTGAGATGGAGTCTTACTCTGTCACCCAGGCTAGAGTACAGTGAGTGGTGCCATCTCAGCTCATTGCAACCCTTGTCTCCGGAGCTCAAGCAATTCTCTCACTTCAGCCTCCTGAGTAGTTGTGACTACAGGCATGTGCACTGTGCACCACTAATTTTTTTAATATTTGGTAGAAATGGGGTTTTGCCATGTTGCCCAGGCTGGTTTCAAACTCCTGAGCTAAAGTCATTCATGCACCCTGGCCTCCCAAAATGCTGGGATTACAGGTGTGAGCCACTGTGCCCAGCCCAGATATTTCAAAAATTTGAAGCAGACATTACATACAGGTTATCTTACTTTTCCTCCTAAATATGTATTAGGTGCCTACTTTGATCAAACTACTGAAGCAGTATCATTTGTCTGGGGTAATATCCAAGGTTCATTGTCCCACTCCAAGGAAATCAGGGACGTGGACACACAAGGAGTGAGATTAAGAGCGGAAGCTTAATAGACAAAAGAAAGAGAAAAGCTCTCTCCTGCAGAGAGAAGGGTCTTGAGCGGGCCTTCCAGTCCGCAGTGAAGTGCAAGAAGTTTTATAGATGAGCTTGAGGAGGTGGTGTTTCATTTACATAGGGTGTGAAAGATTGGTTGAAGCGGGTGTGTCATTTGCATAGCATGGGAAAAACTGGTTAGGGCTAGGTGTGCCATTTGCATAGTGCATGAGAAATTGGCTACCCCCATCCTAATCTTTTATTATGCAGATGGGTTCTCTACCTGGCAGGTGCCATGTTACCTGTTCCTTTACTATACATATGGTGACAAAGAAAAGAGAAGATGGAGCCTCCATGTTGAACATGGCTGACCCTCAGATAGCCCTTTTCTATTGGCACAGCTGCTGGCATTCACCAGTGCAAGCTTCCAGCTTGCTTATCTATGTCTGCAGCTCGGTTTTTCAGGCTGCTCTTTGTTAGAAAAGAAATGATTTGGGGGCTGCTTTTTGTTAAAATGGAAATTCTGCTGAGGACTCTGTTGCCCTTACTATCTGCCTAAATAATTTCTACTTTCTGTATCAGTACCATAGTAGGATACTGTGGAAAGACAAAGATGAATAAGGTATATCCCTTCCTTTGAGAAGCTTCAATATGATCATTTCCATTCATTTGACTTCTAGCTGCTGTGGTCTGCAAATGGTAACAATTACTTATTTCACCTGTCCACATTAACGTCACAAAGTTTAGTGAGTTGAAAGTAGCAGTTAAAATAATCAAGAGGATGGAAGGATTCTGTAAGAATTCATACTAAAAAGATTTAAACTTTTTGGCCTGTAAAGATGAATGTGGAGAAGGGCTAAATTGGCTTGAACTGAAATGCTTGTTTCAAACTAGGAATTCTCAACCTTGTAATTTTTGAAGAATCTCTGTTCCACCCTATATTCATTAAGCCAGACTCTGGGTGTAAAATGCAGGCATAAATAGGTCTTTAAAACTTCCCAGTTGATGCCAATGTGTAGCCAAGTTTGAAAGTTACTGGCTTAGATGCCTTAACTGAATAGTTTCCTGCAATTAAGAAAAGTGATATAAAGGGTGAGCAGTTAACCTAAGTATATGCTTTACCCATCAAAGAATATTTTTGGAAGGCTCCACCATACTTGGTGTGACCTTCCTGAGTAAAGTGACAATGCTAACATAGTAGGTGGCTCCCAATGACCTATTTGTGACAAAGAACTGTCAGAGGGACATAGGAGTTTACAGACCAAGAAATGGAACTTTGGGCTAGAATCCAGAACAGGCATTTATCAGTGCATTAAAATAGAGGGGCTATACCAAAAATTGTGGGAATTCACATCTCAAGGGAATTGAAGAGGAGAAAGTAAGAGAAGCAGGAATTTTGGGACGTAATTTCTTGAATGCTGAGTGCTGACTAGGCAGGATCCAGTCTCTTTGGTTAGGTTCAAGGTAGAAGTGTTGTATGACAAAGTTAGTCTTATGAGGACATATAGGCTGTAATTAAGGCCCATTAGAGAGATATTGGGCCCATTGCTACTCTTTGGGCTTTACATTATGAAGCTCAATTACACCATTCCTTAAAACATTCATTAGTTTCCACTCACAAGCACAAAAGATTGACCTCTGGTCTGGCTCAGTGGTTCCAGTGTTCAAATGTCTTGCATTTATTTTTCTGGGTTTTTTTTGGGGGGGTTGATTTTCATGTCCAAAATGAGAAGAGAATTATGACTGGAAGTCTTTATCCACCATATGATACAAGCAGGGACAAAGGTTTCTGTGTTTGCTCAAGGCTCTATGCCGAACAGGATGTACTTTCGACATCATGCCTTTTTGTAAAGCATTATTCCTTCAGTAGCAGTGAGATGAAACACAGCATGTCAACCTCCATATGATTGGGGTCTTGGCACTGGAGTTATCTTGGCACTAGGAGCTATTTCCTGGTACAGGAACCTAGAGGAACTGCTTTCCTGTTATGTTTCAGCTGTCCAACTTGATTGTCCTCTCTTCAAGGGGATCCAGAATAGGGGGCTAATTCCATTGTGGGGAAACTTTACCCAGGCTTTTAGGACCACTAGGCAAGATTTCCCATGGCAGAAAGGCTGTCGGCAAAGCAGGAGCAGAACATGCATTGGAAGAGTCCAAAATAGGGTCACATCACAGTGCTATGGGGGACCCTGGCATTTGGTTGGGTAGCCTCAAGGGCATTTGGTTTAGGATCAAGCCAGAGTTTATTTGACAGCTCTTCAGTATCTGAAGAGGTATTATGGGGGAGTCATTTGATAGTTCATTTCCACCCTTGATTACCCACCCCCTTTTTTTTTGAGCCGAGGTCTTTCTCTGTCACCCAGGCTGGAGCGCAGTGGCATGATGTGTTCAAGTATACTCAAGGGAATTGAAGTGGAGGAAGTAAGAGAAGAAGGAATTATTTGGGGAAGTAATTTCTTGAATGCTGAGTGATGACTATGCAGGACCCAGTCTCTTTGGTTGGGTTCAAGGTAAAAGTGTTATATGACAGCGTTAGTCTGATGAAGACATATAGGCTGTAATTAAGGCCAATTAGAGATATATTGAACCCATTACTACTCTTTGGGCTTTACATTATGAAGTGCACCAGTGGTAGCTCACTGCAACCTTGAACTCCTGGGCTCAAGCAATCCTCCCACCTCAGCCTCCCAAATAGCTGGGACTACAGGTTCAGGCCACCAGAACCCACTAATTTTTTTAATGTTTTTTATGTAAAGATAAAGTGTCACTGTGTTTCCCAGGCTTGTCTTGAACCCTGGGCTCAAGCTATCCTCCCATCTTACCTCCCCAAGTGCTGGGATTACAGGTGTGAGCCACTGTACCTGGCGCTGGGATTACAGGTGTGAGCCACTGTACCTGGCCCTGATTACTTTTTTTTTTTTTTTTTGAGACAGGGTCTCACTCTGTAGCCCAGGCTGGAGTGCAGTGGCATGATCTCAGCTCACCGCAACCTCCACCTCCTGGGTTCAAGCAATTCTCCTGCTTCAGCCTCCCGAGTAGCTGAGAGTACAGGCATCCACCACCACGCCCAGCTAATTTTTTTTTTTTTTTGTATTTTTGGTAGAGACGGGGTTTCACCATGTTGCCCAGGCTGGTCTCGAATTCCTGAGCTCAGGGTGATCTGCCTGCCTCAGCCTCCCAAAGTGTTAGGATTACAGGTGTGAGCCACTGCACCTGGCCTAACTATATTTTAAAGTGCATTTCTCCCCAAGTTCCAGTTGCTTATGGGATTTAGCTCTGAAGTCAGGGTATCTGAGATTTTATAATCCATGTGCTGGGAAAGAGAAATACTTCTAGAAATTTAGTTCTGCTAACATTGTCACAAGATTGTAGGTTCTGCAAAATCAAATGGTGTTGGGTGAGTTTTATTTTGCCTTTGATGGAATGGGTTGCTTCTTGATATTAAAGTTGGAGAAATGGGTGAGATTTTGATATAAGAGATACTGGAAGTGTGTTATCAGTGTCTGCTCTGATATCTCTTTATTTGATTACTGGGCACATTCTTGAGTTGGAAAAACAAAGTTGCTAAGGATTGGAATTGTCTCAATTTTGTTTTTACTTTTACATGTTGACACTATTTGATTAAAGCCATTGCACATTCAGTTTATTTTCTTAAAGTTTGTTATAGAGGCAACTGAAGTTCTGCAGATTTGTAAATAAATTATATCTAACTGTACATAACCTGGGTTACATTCTTGAGTGAATCATATCAACATTGGCAGAACATTTAAATAAACATGCTAGGAAAGGTTAAATAGAGGTTAACCAGTTTATTCTTCCCTTCATACCAAGTTCCTTAGGCATTTGGATTCACCTTAAAATTTTCTATTTTACTCAGCAAAAATTTTAAGAACAAAGAATTTTATGATCATTCTTAATAAAAACTGTTAATAGAACTTGCTATAAAAGCATGTTAACCTTTTGTTAATTGCTCATTTAATCTAAACAGGTCATTGCCTCTTAAGTGTTATAATATAAGAACTAAAAGTTTTTATCATCTCAACAGGTCTTTGCCTCTAAAGTGTCACAATATGAAAAAAGTGTTTTTTCTAAAAAAAAAAATGTTGCACATAAAGTGTCATAAAAACTATTTGTGGCTGGGCATAGGCTCACACCTGTAATCCCAGTGCTTTGGGAGTAGGAGGATCGCTTGAGACCAGGAGTTCCAGACCAGTTTGGGCAACATAGCAAGACCCTGTCTCTACAAAAGATAAAAAATTTAGCTGGGTGCCATGGCTTGTGCCTGAATTCCTAACTACTTGGGAGGCTGAGGCAGGGGGATCACTTGAGCCCAGGAGTTCCAGGTTACAGTGAGCTACGATCATGCCACTAGGCTCCAGCCTAGGCAACAGAGTGAGACTCTGTTGCAAACAACCTTGTTTGCTAGAGAGTTGTCTCTCTATATAACATCTATAGCTGGTCATAGTGGCTCATGCCTGTAATCCCAACACTTTGGAAGGCTGAGGCAGGAGGATAGCTTGAAGCCACGCATTTGAGACCGGCCTGGTCAACATCTTGAAATCCCATCTCTACAAAAACTTAAAAAGAAATTAGCCAGGTACCGTGGCATGCACTGCAGTCCCAGCTACTCAGAAGGTTGAGGCAGGATCGCCTGAGTCTAGGAGCTTGAGGTTGCAGTGAGTTATGATTGCTCCACTGTAGTCCAGCACCCCAGCCTGGGTGATAGAACAACAAAGACCCTACCTAAAAAAAAAAAAAAAAAAAAAAAGAAAGAAAGCAAAGAAAAGAAAATACCAATAGATGTTTCAACTTTTAACAGAGTTTATGAGTGGGGTGGACCTTGGAAGAAAAGGGTTATAGAATAAATGAGAACATTGGATTTCCTCTGTGTTCCTAGTGAAGCGCAGCACCCCTAACTTCTTTCTATAATAGACCTTATCCCTTTTTGTACAGGGGTTGCAGGGCTGACTCATGACCCAAGTTGGGCTGATCACTGTTCCTTATCCTCTTAACTTCAGTGATTGGTCCAGAATAGACATGTGACTCAAGCTGGACTAATTTTAGAACTTTCATGGAATTTTGCAGACAGGGGATAGAAATAAATAATTCTTTTTCTTCTTCGATCAGGGAGTGATCAAAGGATCCGGGAGTGATTTGGGATGTGAGTCAGTCACCACAGGCCACCACATTCCTCTTTGCATGGTGTATTAGTCTATTCTTGCACTCCTATAAAATACTTGAGACTCAGTAATTTATAAAGAAAAGACATTTAATTGGCTCACAGTTCCATAGGCTCTACACAAAGCATGGCTGGGGAGGCCTCAGGAAACTTACAATCATGGGGCAAGGCAAATGGGAAGCAGACATGTCTTACATGGCTGGAGCAGGAGGAAGAGAGAGAAGGCGGGAGGTGCTACATACTTTTAAACAAGCAGATCTTGTGAGAACACTCACCATCACAAGAACAGCAAGGGAGAAGTCTGCTCCCATGATCCAATCACCTCCCACCAAACCCCTCCTCCAACATTGGAGATTCCAATTCAACATAAGATTTTGGCAGGGGCACAAATTCAAACCATATCACACGAAGATTTTCATGCTCTGCTCTGAAAATCTCTACCACATGGAGTCCCCAACTGGGCTGGCTCTGAACGAAAGTAGGAGAGCCAGTGGTGTAGAGAATAGTTGCAGTATATTGGATGGAGATCAGATAATAATCACCTAAAGAAATGCCACACTATTTTTGTTTCCTAGGCAACATAGGCAAAAGAAAATACATTATCTGTATTTGAGCCATTTGCATGAGTTTAAAAATGTTAAGATATTGGCTCTAGTATTAATTCTCAATGTGATATGGCTCTAGTATTAAATTCATGGAGAATGTCCTTTTGGAGTACGAGAGAATGAGGGCAAAGGCAAATAAAAGGAAAGAGAAATAGAGATGGTTACAGTCATAGGAGAATTGTGGAAAATGGAACATACTAGAGTTACTGAAGTCCAAATCATTGCTTAGCAGTTAGTGTTGAGTATGCCAAGAACTCCAGCCAGGCTGGAGTTCTGTGGCGCGATCTTGGCTCACTGCAAGCTCCGCCTCCTGGGTTCATGCCATCCTCCTGCCTCAGCCTCCGGAGTAGCTGGGGCTACAGGCGCCCGCCACCACGCCTGGCTGTTTTTTTGTATTTTTAGTAGAGACGGAGTTTCAGTGTGTTAGCCAGGATGGTCTCGATCTCCTGATCTCGTGATCTGCCCGCCTTGGCTTCCCAAAGTGCTGGGATTACAGATGTGAGTCACCACGCCCGGCCACCAAGAATTTGTTGTATTGGTCATTGAAAATGTTTATTGATTACATTATTCAGTGTATCCTTTTATGGGAATACATTCCCCTCTTCTTCCTGTTTCCCTGTGGAGAGAGATCCCCACTGTCCCACTCCTGGCTTCTGTTGCTACTTCTTACTTCTCCCATGGCAAAAGGAGTTCCTGGGTTAATCCATTAAGTGTGGAAGAAGGAAGAGTGCGTCCTCAGCTGACCTCCTCCCTCTTTCCTCTCTTTGGGGATCTGCCTGCCTCCAAAGAGCCTGTGTTCTGGTCTGGTTTAATGATATGCATGCTGAAGTACTTAGAGGGGGAAAAAATAAGATGGATTCATGGATAGATGCACACATAATTATAGAATAAAGCAAGAATAACAGAATGGTAATGTAGAATTTAGGTAGTGGGAAAATGGGTATTAATTGTAGAATTTTAAAAATTCACTTTATGTTTGAAAATTTTTATGCTAGAAAGGTGGGAAGAAGCAGAATGCTTTATGACAGTCTTGCTTGACATGGGCATTTGATATAAACTTGGAAGCTGGCAGAGATTGTATTCCTTAAAAAGAGCCTGGCATCAGGTATTGAGTTTTGCAGATCCTATTGGTATTACATCCAATTGGGTAAGTCTAGCTGTACAGTCTCAAAAAGTGACCAAACAGGTCAAACCAGTGATTGTCTCGGAGCAGCAATTCTTCTTCACTTGTGAAAGCTGTTGCTTTATTCACTGGCAGGAATTTTGAAATGCTATTCTGTTTACCAGAAGGCAAAGTAATGGAAACTGGATATTTGGGTGTTTGAGGGGATATGGAGGTGGGTGGGGTGGGGAAAAACATGTTTTAACTTAATTGAAAAAATGCTTATAAAATGCTTAGCATGTTGGCTAAGTTTTCAATAAATGTTAGCTATGATTATAATTGGCTTCTTACCTAAAAAGTAAATCACATATGGGTGTAATATTGTAGTAGCTTGAATTATATCCCCCAAAAAGATATGTTCAAATCCTAACCCCTAGTACCTGTGAATGTGACCTTATTTAGAAGTCAGTTCTTTGCAGATGTGAGTTAAAGATCTCAATATGAGAGTATCTTGAATGTTGGATGGGTCCTACATCTAATGACTGGTTGGTGTCCTTATAAGAGAAAGAGAGAGAGACACACAGGGTTGGTGGCCATAGCATGAAGACAGAGGCACAAGTTGGAGTGATGCTGTCATATGAGGAAAGCTGGGAGCTGCTAGAGGCTGAAAGAGGTTAGGGCTCTCCCCTAGACTGTCAGAGGAGTTTGGTCCTCCTGACACCTTGATTTTGAACTTCTGGTCTTGGAACTATGAGAGAATAAGTCTTTGTTGTTTTAAGCCCCCAAGTTTGTGGTAATTTGTTATAGCAGCCCGAGGAAACATACAAATGTCAAACCAAGAAAAAGGATGTTTAAAGGGAATATGTGTTTTTTAATTTGTTTTTTTGTTTTTTTTAAATAATGGAATAGTATGGATCAGATTGGGCGTGTCTAGTGGGGACATATTATAATCACTTGGAGGAGGTTTCAAGGCTCCATCCCTCCTTTCTGGGGGTGGGGAGTGGGGGCACTAGAAATGGAGCAAGCTCTGCTCTGAAAATCTCTACCACATAGAGTCCCCAACTGGGCTGGCTCTGAACGAAAGTAGGAGAACCAGTGGCATAGAGAATAGCTGTAGTATATTGGAAGGAGATCAGATAATAATCACCTAAAGAAATGCCACTCTGCTTTTGTTTCCTAGGCAACATAGGCAAAGGAAAATAAATTATCTGTATTTGAGCCATTTGCATGGGAATAAAAATGTTAAGATATTGGCTCAAGTATTAATTCTCAAGGTCTCCTGATACCTTCTGAGAGAGATGGCTGAGTCCTTTTTTTTTTGAAACAGAGTCTCACTCTGTTGCCCAGGCTGGAGTGCAGTAGCACAATCTCAGTTCACTGTAACCTCCGCCTCCCCAGTTCAAGCGATTCTCCTGCCTCAGCCTCCCGAGTAGCTGGGATCACATATGCCTGCCACCCCACCCAGGTAATTTTTTTTTTTTTTAGTAGAAATGGGGTTTCACTGGCTGGGTGCGGTGGCTCATGGCTGTAATCCCAGCACTTTGCGAGGCCGAGGTGGGCAGATCCTGGCCACTATGGTGAAACCCTGTCTCTACTAAAAAAAAAAAATACAAAAATTAGCTGGGTGTGGTGGTGCACACCTGTAATCCCAGCTACTTGGGAGGCTGAGGCAGGAGAATGGCGTGAACCCGGGAGGTGGAAGTTGCAGTGAGCCGAGATCGCGCCACTGCCCTCCAGCCTGACAACAGAGCAGGACTCCATCTGAAAAAAAAAAAAGAAAACGAAAAAGAAAAAAGAAATGGGGTTTCACCATGTTGGCCAGGCTGATCTCAAACTCCTAACCTCAGGTGATCCTTCCGCCTCCGCCTCTCAGAGTGCTGGGATTACAGGCGCAAGCCATCATGCCTAGTCAGTCATTTTTATAGTTATGTTATTTTCTGGAATGTTGGGTAAAATGCCTATGTGATATAGGCAGGACAAATGGCAGTCTTGGAGCTTAGGATCTGAGTCTGAGGTGTCTCTCTGTTTCCCACCCTCATCATTCATCCATGGTCATGGTACCACTCAGTCATCCTCAACTATTTTATTTTTTAAATAAAAGAAAATAGTAACACAAGCAATTCCTGTCGATTGTAAGATAATTAGAAAATGCAAAGCAGCCAGGTGTGGTAGCTCATGCCTGGAATCCCAGTGCTTTGTGAGACTACGGTGGGAGGGAGGATTGCTTGAGGCCAGCAATTAGAGACCAGCCTGGGCAATGTGAGACCTCGTCTTTACAAAAATTTTTAAAGAATTAGCTGGGCTCCCACTTGAGCCCAGGAGTTGAGGCTGCAGTGAGCCATGATTGCATCCACTATAGCCTGAGCAACAGAGCAAGAAACTGTCTTAAAAAAAAAAAAAGGATAAGAAAATATAAAGCAGTTACATGGACTTGGAACTTAAGTTACTCATAATCATGTGAACCAAAGATTGTCACTGTAAACACGCTGGTGAAAATCCTCACAGAATTTTTCTATGCAAGTATAAGCATGTAGTTACAAGAATTTGATCACACTATACACACCTTTTGAAAAGTTGCTTTTCTCCCCTTTAACTGTGTATTATAAGCATTGGATATATTACTAAGCATAGAATTACCTCAGTCCTTTTAATGGCTATATATTGTTCTGTTTTAATAATTTATTGTAACTTAATATATCCCTTATTGTTAGACATGTACATTACTGTAATTATTCACTATTGTAAGCAACACTGAAATGAGCAATCTTTACATATTAATCTTGAGGGTCTATTGATTTCTTTAGAGTTGATGCCAAACTAGTCTCAGAAGCATTTATATTGGTGTACTCTCCCACCAACAGCATTTTTGAATGCCCATTCCCCTGCAATTTCACAGACTGGTAATTATCAACCTATTTAATGTTTGTCAATCTGCTACATAAAATAAATGGAATTTTGTTGTCATTTGTATTTCTGTGATTGTTGGTCATTCTTTTCCTTTTTTTTTTTTTTTGACACAGGGTCTCACTCTGTCATCCAGGCCAGAGTGCACTGGTGCAATCTTGCCTCCCTTGCAGCCTCAATCTTCTGGGCCCAAGTGATCCTCCCACCTCAGCCTCCTATGTAGCTGGGATCATAGGCATGTGACACTGCACCCAGCTAATTTTTGACTTTTTATAGAGACGGGGCCTCACTTCGTTGCTTAGGCTGATCTCAAACTCCCAGGCTCAAGCTGTCCTCCCAAAGTGCTGGGACTACAGGCATGAGTCACCAAGCCTGGCAATTATTGGTAATTTCTAAAAGACGATACGATGCTTGTTCCGTAATTTAGGTGTGCAAAAGGCACTCTTTATTTTTCTGTACTCAACCTATTTTCTCAGCTTGTGAGTCCTTACTCCACTGGGAGACAGAAACAATCTCTAGTGCCATACACTTTTCCCTGGATCACAGCCAAATTCCAAGGGACTAAGCATTAAGACATTAGGTATGAGTATTGCTGTCAGGGTCAGGGAGTATCCACCTGATTGGCTCTGTCACCCCTTCCCCCATAAGAATCTACTAAAGTGAGGTGACCATTTACCCATTGGTCCTTGGTCATCTGTCCCTTCATGATAAGTGACAACAAGATGTTCCTTATTCCTGCCAATGAGGACCTTTTTTTTGGAGACAGGTACTCACTCTGCCACCAAACTGGAGTGCAGTGGTGCTCTCTTGAGTCACTGCAACCTCCACCTCCTGGGTTCAAGAGATTCTCCTACTTCAGCCTCCTGAGTAGCTGGGACTACAGGCATGCACCACTATGCCCGGCTAATCTTTGTATTTTTAGTAGAGATGGGGTTTCACCATGTTGGCCAGGCTGGTCTGGAACTCCTGGCCTCGAGTGATCCACTTGCCTTGGCCTCCCAAAGTGCTGGGATTATAGGCATGAGCTACCGCGCCCGGCCAGATCTTTCAGTTCTGACAGCTCACTTCACCATTTCTGAGGCCCCCTTTGGGGCACAGACATCATTCTGCTGCCCTGTGACAGGTTGGCACCCAATGGGAGAAATTATGAGGCTGTGAGAGATTCCATCAGCCTAGACACACCACCACTTGCCTAAGGCAGTCAGTATGTAGCACTGAGCTATTCAAATGCGGGAAGGGCAAAGGGAGAAAGAAAATACCTGTTTAAAACATTTGCTAAATAAATAAATAAATAAAATAAAGTAAAACATTTGCTAATATTTCAAAGTATATATCCTACCACATTATTGGCCAGTTGTACTAATTCTTTTGTGAAATGCTCGTTCTTGTTTTTGGCTCATGCCAACTACTTTCAATTTTCCCAAAGCATCATATTCTCTTGTACTTCCAAATGTCTTTTAACATACTTTTTTTCTCCTGATTAACTCCTGCTTTAACTCTCTGTATTATCGTATTTCTGTTTCCCTCCATAATAACATATATCACGCTATATTGTAATTGCATATTTATTTGTTTGTGGCAGTGTAGGCAATAAAACCTGCTAAAACAATTGTCCTTCTCATTGAAATTCTATACTCCTTGAGGTTAAGGACTATGTCGTAGACCTTTTTTTCTTCATTCTGAATATATTCTAAAACAGATTTAGAATAGAAATAGTTTACACTCTTGGTAAATACACTTAAATAAAAATAAGGATGAATAAGCAGTGTGGTTTAATGCACAGGCTGTAGAATACCCCATCGGACAAAATTGAGTAAGCTGGAGATTGTTATTTACTAGCTATTCAGCTTTGCATAATTTTTGATCCTCCTAAGTTTCAGTTTTCTCAACTATAAGGTGAAAAGCCTTATAATGACTTGATAGGTAGTTGCTGTAAAGCCTATTGCCTGCCACGTAGGAAGTGTAATAGTTTATTTTCATGCTGCTGATAAAGACATACCTGGGATTGGGTAATTTATAAAGAAAAAGAGGTTTAATGGGCTCATAATTCTACATGGCTGGGAGGCATCACAATCATGGCAGAAAGCAAAAGGCACATCTTACATGGTGGCAGGCAAGAGAGAATGAGAGCCAAGCAAAAGAGAAACCCCTTATCAAACCATCAGATCTCTTGAGTCTTATTCACTACCATGAGAACAGCATGGGGGTAACCACCCCCACGATTCAATTGTCTCCCACTAGGTCTCTCCTACAATATGTCGGAACTATGGGAGCTACAATTCAAGATGAGATTTGAGTGGGAACACAGCCAAACCATATCAGGAAGCAAACAAGTTCAGGTGATCATTATTAATATTAGATGGAGAATGGAAAGGCCAACATGCTTACAGCTTTCTACTTTACTGATCCTTAATGGAAAGCACTGCAAATTACTTAAATCAAACAATTTATGCTAGAGAATTGATGCTAGAGATGCAAACAATAGTGATTCACATTTATTTTGCTAGTCTAAGTTTTAGGCAGGTAAAAACACTGTATTCTGGGAGCTAGCATGTGTTTGAGTTTTAGAGTTTCTGTATTACTTTTTTGGAAGTGGGCATTCCATGAATTTAAGGCAGAAATTGTGAATGTGAATGATCCAAGCAGCTACCACCAATAAATGAAGTATGACTACTTCATGAGTAAAGAGTGACACGGATTATGGCAAATGGGACAGCCCCACCCCTTCCAGGGGCAGGAAGGGGCAACTGCCACTGAGCTCTGGCTTTGACAATGCAGGAACGCAGAGCCAGCTGCATCTTCCAAGTTTTCAAGACAAGCGATAGAATTCTAGGGTTGTGGTTTTTTTTTTTCCCCCATAAAGTTTCCTAATTTCTAGACATTGGCAATTAATTCAAGCACTATTTTAAAATACTGTGCAGACCAAAACCCATGTCTGCAGGCTACAGCTGAATCACGGGTCACCAGCTCGTGACCTTTGATTAATGATATTATTAACATTTTCAAGAAGCACTAGAAATTTGGCCTATTTTAGAGTTTAAAGGGATGATAAAACTTTACACAAACTTTGTCCAATGTAATATGAACTGTTTGTAATATCCCATGCAGTCAATTTGCATTAAACATCAGCTAATTTTTTAAAAGAGCTCACACAGTATATTGTAATTCCTTTCATCCTTCAACTAATTCAGTATTAAGGTTCGGCTGAATCTGTTTTCAATCTTGACCTCCTGAGGTAACAGCCCAGGGAGTTCTAAGTAAACTCCATTCTCCTTACAGGCCTCTGTTTGGTATTTGCTGGAGAAAGCCCTGTAGCTCAACAGGCAGATGGCAGTAAGAAATTAACTTGAATTTCAGCAAGGCTGGGGTTTCCATGGGAACAGAGGAAGCAGCCATACTGCCTGGCATTTGAACAGAATAGGAAACAGGCTCCCCCGCCACACAGTCTTAGAAAAATGGCTGCATTATTCTACTCTCTCCCCATATATTTAGTTTTTCCCTCCTAAAGTGCTTTAACTTTAGTTTATAATAGGATAATAAATGACATTTAGTTAATGCTTCAGGTGTCTGTGAGTTAGGTTAAGATATCTGTATCAGATAAGTTTAAGCATTTCTAATTGCTGAAATCTGAAAATTGTTAGTAAGCTGTAAGGTCTCCCTCAGGTAAGCTATATCGTTTACTAAGGAAGCCATGAAATGCAGAAAGTCATTGTTTTAATTTTTATAAATTTTTAGTAACATTTTAAAATAAATTTTTAAATGCATTTTTATAATTTTTATAATTTTTAATACATTTTGTATAAAGAATAGACATTCAAAGAAATTTGATTTTTATGTCAATGTGGTTTTCTTTTGGGAATAAAATATATCATTAATAAGTTTGTCTGAACTTCCAGGCACCCAATGGACATGTGAGAAATAAGACTCCCTGGAAAGCACTCTGCTCTTCTGAATTAATGGTTGAAGAGAGTTGGTCTCATTTGTGCCTGTCTCTCATCCAGAAGAGAATTAAAGAGGAAGCTAAGGAAGCCTGAGCTTCATGTCCCATCCCTTTTGTCCTCTTCCAAGGCCCTGAGGAGACCCTTTGGAACATTCACATGGCCATATATATTTGAAAAATTTTGTAAAATATGTAAAATATATTTTAACTGCAATTGGTTAAGACTACTGTCTCTTTCCACTTGGACTTCCTCTCCATCACAATTTCCCTAGTGTTGGGTGGTGATGAAATGGTGGCATTTTTGTGGTCTGGGTAAATGTATGTTGAGTTGGCAAGATACTAAGCATGGATTTAGTGGGATTTATTTACGTGGTTCATGGTTTTGTGTACGGGTAGGCCATTGCCAGTTGTCCTGGTACAGGAATATCTTGTAGAAACACTTCTATTGCCTGCTATGCCTGTCACTCAGCACCGTGACACAGAAATCCTGCACTAGACACTTGATGCCTGTGTCCTAGGGTGGCTGGCACCGTGGGGTATAGACAAAGAGGAGAAACAAGGTTGAAATGGAGCTCAGAGTTAAGCTGTAGAAAACTCTTCCCATCCTCAGATACGTAAAATCATCAATGGAGAATTTGGTTTTCAATGAGTCCTGGTCAAAATGGAAGTTCTTGTGATATAGTTTGGATCTGTGTCCCTACCCAAATCTCATGTTGAAATATAATCCTCAGTGTTGGAGGAGGGGCCTGGTGCGAGGTGATTGGATCATGGGGTCAGATTTCTCATGAATGGTTTAGCCTTATCTCCCTTGGTGCTGTGGGTGATTCTCTTGAGATCTGGTTATTTAAAAGTGTGTGGCACTTCCCCTTTCTTGCTTGCTCCTGCTTTGGCCATGTAATGTGCCTGCTTCCCTTTTGCCTTCCACCATGACTGTCAGTTTCCTGAGGTTCTCCCAGAAGCTGAGCAGATGCTAGTGTCATGCTTCCGGTACAGCCTGCAGAACTGTGAGCCAATTAAAACCTTTTTCTTTGTAAATTACCCAGTCTCAGGTATTTCTTTACAGCATTGTGAGAGCAGACTAACACATCTTGTCCATCAAGAATAGACTTGATAATGGAGCATATATAAACACACTGCACAGTTTTATGAACATTTTGTGATAGATAATTTATCAGAATTTCTATGATTAAATTTCTAGTTGAACTAACATGAGGTACTGACAATGAAAAATGTAACATAAAGCTCAATATACAACTACTACCAGAACATTGATGACAAACCAGTTAAGGACTGCTGCTTCAAAGAACATTTAAGATTGGTCACTACTAAAGGACTGAACTATAGGAAAATTGAAAGGCCTGAAATATTGTATCTCATATAAAAAAACCTGATAGAGGTTTCCCCAATTTGTCAGCAATCTTAAAAATTACATCACATTATCAACAACTGCCATGGTCTGAATGCTTATGTCCCTTCAAAATTCATACATTGAAACTTAACCCCCAATAGAGTGGCATGAGGAGGTGAGGCCTTTGGGATGTGATTAGGTCACGAAGGTGGTGCCCTTATGAATGGAATTAGTGCCCTTATAAAAGAGGCCTGAGGGAGCTTGTTGGTCCCTTCCACTGTGTCCTTAGGTAGAAGGTGCCATCTTTGATGAACAAGTTCTCACTAGACACTGAATCTGCTGGCCTTGATCTTGGACTTCCCAGCCTCCAGAACTGTGTGCAGTAAATTTCTGTTGTCCATATTACCTAGTCTATGGTATTTTGTTATAGCAGCCTGAATGGACTAAGACAAAAATGAACTGTGAAGCCAAAAGAAATTTTCTTAACCATCAGTAACAAAAATCAAGATTTTCATATGCCATGGGCCAGCAATTCTTAATATTGTTAGTGATGGAATATTCTTCTACAAAATCTTGTTGGTTCAAGTTTAAAACAATTACTACTGTTATTGTTGAGTTTTTATAACACAATATATGTATAAGGTTTAAATTGGCCAGTTCAAAAATGATTTATCCTTTATAAGCATTGTATTCCACAGTTATGTTTGATAAACTCCCAGTTATATGATCAAGTCCAGGCATACACTGACTCAGTTACATATATATTATTTTGAGAGTAGGTTCATAATGGTTCAGAATCATTCCAGTTTACTTTAAACACAGATTGTGTCTCTAATTCTGGTGATAATACATAACCCTGGATTTAAACAGTAGCTGCTTTAAACTTTTATTTATTTATTTTTTATTTTTTAAAGACAGTGTCTCTGTCACCCACGCTGGAGTGCAGTGGTGGAGTGCAGTGGTGCAATCATAGCTCACTACAGCCTTGAACTCCTGGGCTCAAGTGATTCTCCTACCTCAGCCTCCCAGGTAGCTAGGACTATAGGTGTATGCCACCATGCCTGTCTATTTTTAATTTTTAAATTTCTTGGTAGAGACAGGGTCTTGCTATGTTGCTCAGGTTGATCTTGAACTCCTAGCATCAAGTGATTCTCCTGCCTTGACCTCCCAAAGTGCTGGATTACAGGGAAGAGCCACTGTGCCTAGTCTTAAACAATAGTTTCTAAACAAACAATGATAGTACAGTGATTGTAAAAATGAAGAAACAGAACTTAAATTACTTCAATGTGTTATTCTCAATGCAAATCAACCCTGAACTTTGGAGAGTTTACTTTTTAGAAGCAATTTTTCATAAGCTTTCTCCCCTTTAAAAAAAATGTATTGTAGATATAAAAAAAAAAAAAGAAAAGAAAAAATTAATCCATTATTTTTCCTTTTTCTACTATAATGTATATTGTAGTTTTTATTATTTTATTTTAGTTAAAAATTTTCCTGGCATGAGTATGCAAATGAAGTATAATAAAAAACACTTTCAGTGAAAAAGCCCCAAATGTCAATTTAAGTGGTAGAGACGAGTGAATAATCTCTCTCTCTTCACTCTATAGAAAATGATTATCCAAGCCGGGCACAGTGGCTCATGCCTGTAATGAGCACTTTGGGAGGCCAAGGCTGGCAGATCATGAGGTCAGGAGATCAAGACCATCCTGGCCAACATCCCATCTCTACTAAAAATACAAAAATTAGCCGGGCATGGTGGCGCATACCTGTAGTCCTAGCTACTTGAAATGCTTGAACCCGGGAGGCAGAGGCTGTAGTGAGCCAAGACCACACCACTGTATTCCAGCCTGGCTACAGAGAGAGACTCCATCTCAAAAAAAAAAAAAAAAAAAAAAAAAGAAAAAGAACATGATTATCCAAAATATAGTTATATAAAGAGGTAATCAAAGAGGATGCAGCCCAAAAAAGATAGGAAAAAAAAACATTATAGAGATGTATTAGGCAGCTAGATAACGAAAACAATTATATGATTCTTCCGGATTTTATAATAACTGTGTTGTATGACAGTCTCTTAAAACTTGTAATCTGTTTGATTTCTTTTGTCTTCCTGAATAAATACTCACTTTCAAACCTAATTTTACATTTGTAATTTGTAAGAACTTCAGGTTCAGTAAAACTTAGATCTACCCTTCCTCTCATTCCTCCTATAAAAGCAAAGCCAGTTTTGTAAAGGTAGAATTAGAGTAAAATGGACAGGTATTGAATACAGCTCACTGAATTTTTATATAACCATGTAACCACCACCCATGAAGATGTAAATTATTTCCATCACCAAAGAAGAAACAGATGTAAAACCTCTAAATACACTTCGCCTGAAGAGGCAAATACATCTACAAAACAAGAATATCTTGCTAAGAATAAGCAATACTCAAGGAACATGGTGAACTCTTAGAGATAAAGTTATAGATACCACAAATAAAAATTCAGTAGAAAGACTAGAAAATAAGGTTACAGAAGCCACCCAGAACATTAAGCAGAAACTAAAAGAGGGAAAAGATGAGACAGAGGAAAACCAAGAGGAAAAAATCCAGAGTACTCGCTCTGTCTCTCTGTCACCCAGGCTGGAGTGCAGTGGCGTGATCATGGCTCACTGCAGCCTCGACCTCCTGGGCTCAAGCAATCCTCCTGCATCAGCCCCCTGAGAGTAGCTGGGACTACATGCCCAGCTAATTTTATTTTATTTTATTTTATTTTTTGTAGAGATGGGATCTCGCTATGCTGCCCAAGCTGTTATTATTATTATTATTATTATTGCCTGTCTCACTCTGTTGCCCAGGCTGGAGTACAGTGGTGCCATCTCAGCTCACTGCAACCTCTGCCTCCCGGGTTCAAGCGATTCTCCTGCCTCAGCCTCCTGAGTAGCTGGGATTACAGGTACACACCACAAGGCCTGGCTAATTTTTGTATTTTTAGTAGAGATGGTGTTTCACCACGTTTGCCAGGCTGGTCTCAAACTCTGGACCTCAAGTGATCCTCCTGCCTCGGCCTCCCAAAGTGCTGGGATTATAGGTGTGAGCCACTGCGCCCAACCCAGGCTGTTAATTTGATTCTTTGTTGTGTCTCTTGAATTTGTTTAGGTTGCATTGTTCTTGCATTTTGAACTTTTGGATTATAAACTCATCTTCAGCAGGGTTTGTCTGTAGGAATCTCATGAGGTTTGGCTTGAAGGCATGTCTTCCAAATTTACATTTGCTTCTTCCAGGTGACTTACAGGTCCTAGATCAAATTCTAAGTTAATTTATTAGCTTGTGGTGGTGGTGTTGGGGGAGGAGGGAGGTTCCTGGATCATGTGCACTTTGTTCATAAAGAGAATTAGGCTTATATTTATACATTCTCAAGGGAGGTTTATCTGTAGTCCCCTGCCCTTCCCCCCACACACCCAGAGCTGAGGTCAAGACAAAGAAGCTTTATTTGGGAGGTCGAGGCAGGTGGATTGCTTGAGCCCAGGAGTTCAAACCAGTGTGGCCAACATGGCAAAACCCTGACTACAAAAAACACAAAACATTAGCCGAGCGGGTGGCACACACCTGTAGTCCCAGCTACTTTGGAGGCTGAGGCAGGCAGATCACTTGATCCCAGAAGGTGGAGGTTACAGTGAGCTGAGATTGTGTCACTGCCCTTCAGACTGGGTGACAAAGTGAGAACCCATCCCCCCAAAAAAAATGAAAAGAAGGAAGCCTCCTTTTGTTTCCCTCTGTGGTGACAGTGGAATATCTTCTGGTCCATCGTTTCTCTGTGGGAGTAGCCGCTGTGTGTGTGTGTGAGACAGAGACAAGGTGTGTGAATGTGTCTGTGTGTATGTGTGTGTCTGTGTGTGTGAGAATGTGAGTGTGTGTCTATGTGTGAATGTGTGTGAGTGTGTGTGTCCGTGAAAGCATATGTTTGTATATGTGCATGTATGTGAGAGTGTGTGTGAATGTGTAGGTNTGAAAGCATATGTTTGTATATGTGCATGTATGTGAGAGTGTGTGTGAATGTGTAGGTCTGTGTGTGTGTCTTTGTGTATGCCTGAGCATGTGAGTGTGTGTGTGTGAATGTGTGTGTGTGTTTACGTCTCTGCGTGTGTGTGTGAATGTGTGTGTGTGTTTGTGTGTGTCTGTGTGTGTGTGTGAATGTGTGTGTGCATGTGAATGTGTGTGTGTGTGTGTGTGTGTTGCTGCTCAGTTCCAATTCTCCACATAGCACAGCCCCAGGGCCTGGACTCCTAGCAGGTAAACCCTGGCCCTCGGCTTCTGAGCCACCTTTCACTCTGTTTCTCCAGAGGAGTCAAAGGTCAATTCATGGACTTACTGCCCTGGCTTTATGTTTCCCCTCCAGTTTGCCTCCTGGGGATTTCTGTTCATTTCTTTTCAGCTCAGCTATGCATGCAAAGAATATAATTTATAGTTTTGGTGGCATTTATAGAGTTTTGTAGTAGGAAAATGATTCAGTATGTCATAGTCTAGGAATTAGAATTGTTATTCACATTATTTTTGAATGGCTTAAAAACTTAAAGCAATGATGAATTCAGAGTAGTTTTTAAGACTTCCCTAAAGATTTCCATACCTACTTTTTCATGTTGAGAGTCACTATGTTATGGGAGCACAGAAAAAATGACTAATATTGACTTGGTGGCTAAGGAAGTCTTCACCAAAAAGGTGACATTTAAGCCAGAACTTTGAAGATGAGAAATTTATTAAACACTTATTAACATCCAGCCATAAGTCTGCAAAGTATAATACATGATGACATTTGGAGTTTTTCTTTGTCCAATGGGTTTATCTTATTTTATATGCTAACATATTAATAAGAAGTAATCACTTTGTACATTAATAAATATGCATACTTAATATATAATGCCACCAAAGTTATTACTAGCCATGATTTCTAAGTTCCAGGCAAGAAAATAGGTGCATTATAAATAAAACTGAGACTCAGAGAGATTCAATAATGTTTTTGTTCATGTAACGAAATGAGTGACAGGGTGGGAATCAAAATGAAGTGTGGTAGTCATGAATTGTGCCCCTCTGGGAGCTGAACTGACCAAAGGCCCTAGCTGTTGTGCTCTGAAATCCATTGTCTTGTTTGTACTGAGGCCACACTTCCCACTGGACTTTTCCCAGTCAGTTACTGAAAATGGCAGGGACACTAAGGCGGGCCTGTTCCTAGGAGACCCAGGACTCCTCTGAGGCTGACTTTGGCTCAAGGACCTTCTGATGGCCTTGCTGAGCTTTGAACTGAATGGCAGCCTGAAGTCGCTTCTACCCAACAACCTTCCTTCCCTCTCTTCTTCACTCGGTGTCACACTTGCATTGCGCTCTGACTGCTTCCTCAGCATTTTTCCAGTTCCCTCTGTGTTTTCTCTCATTTAATAAAATCCTTGCATGTTTAGTTCTGTCTTTTCTTCTTCTTCTTTTTTTTTTTTTTGAGATGGAGTCTTGCTCTGTCACTCAGGCTGGAGTACAGTGGCACGATCTCAGCTCACTGCAACTTCCCCTTCCCAGGTTCCAGTGATTCTCCTGTCTCAGCATCCTGAGTAACTGGGATTACAGGTGTGTGCCACCACGTCTGGCTAGTTTTTATTTAGTAGAGATGGGGTTTCACTATGTTGACCAGGCAGGTCTCGAAATCCTGACCTCAGGTGATCCACCCATCTCAGCCTCCCAAAATGCTGGGATTACAGGCATAAGCCACCATGCCCCACCTAATTCTCCTTTTTTTTTTTTTTTTTTTTTTGGAGACGAGGTCTCACTCTGTCACCTAGCCTGGAGTGCAGTGGTGCAGTCACAGTTCACTGCAGCCTGGAACTCCTGAGTTCAAGCGATCCTCCCACTTGAGCCTCCTAAGTAGCTAGGACTACAGGCACACACCAGGCACATGCTGCTAATTTATTTATTTGTTTTTGTAGAGGGCTCTCATAGGGGCTCTCCCTATGTTGCTCAGGCTGGTCTCAAACTCTTGGTCTCAAATTATTCTCCTGCCTCAGCCTCCCAAAGTGTTGGGATTACAGGTATAAGCCACCATGCCTAGCCTAATTTCCACCTTGGTGTCTGCTTCTCAGAAGACCAAGACTATCACACTATTTGACCTCAAAACCCACGCTCTTAAAAAAAATTAACTAAAAATCGATCAAAGACCTAAATGTAAGAGCTACAGCAATAAAACTCTTAGAAGAAAACAGCAAAAAATTTTCATGACCTTGGATTAGTCAATGCTTTCTTAGATATGACACCAAAAGCACCAGCAACAAAAGAAAAAAATAGATAATTAGACTTCATCAGAATGAAAAACTCTTGTGCTTCAAAGGGTACCACCAAGAAAATGAAAAGTCTCACTACAAAATGGCAGAAGATATTTGTAAACTATATATCTGGATAAGGGACTTGTATCTAGAATATATAAATAACTCTTATAACTCAATGATAAAATGAGAAGTAACAACTAAAAATGAACAAAAGTTTTGAACAGATATTTCCCTGAAGAATATGTACAAATGACCAAAAAGCACATGAAAAGATGCTTGGCATCCATTAGCCATCAGGGAAATGCAAACTAAACCCACAACCGGATACCACAACCAGATACACACTAGGATAGCGATAATAAAAAAAAACTTGGACAATTCCAAGTGTTAGCAAGGATGTGGAGAAATTGGAAACTTTATACACTGCTGCTGGGAATGTAAAAGGATGCAGCTGCTGAGGAAAAGTCTGGTCATTTATCAAAAGATTAAACATAGAGTTATCATATAACCCAGCAATTCTACTTCTTCTCCTATACTGAAGAGAAATGAAAACATTTGTCCATACAAAATCTTGTACATGAATGTTTATAAGCAGCATTATTCATAATAACCAACAAGTGGAAAGAACTGAAATATCCATCAACTGATGAATGGGAGGGTCTGTTCCAAGATGGCTGAATAGGAACAGCTCCGGTCTGTAGCTCCCAGAGTGACTGATGCAGAAGACAGGTGATTTTTGCATTTCCAACTGAGGTACCTGGTTCATCTCACTGGGACTGTTTGGACAGTGGGTGCCGCCCACCGAGGGTGAGCCAAAGCAGGGGGGGGGCATTGCTTCACCAGGGAAGCACAAAGGGTTGGGGGATTTCCCTTTCCTAGCCAAGGGAAGCCATGACAGACTGTACCAGGAAAATCAGGACACTGTGCTTTTCCAATGGTCTTAGCAAACAGCACACCAGATTATACCCCGGGCCTGGCTCAGCAGGTCCCATGCCCACAGAGCCTCACTCACTGCTAGCGCAGCAGTACAAGACTGAACTACGAGGCAGCAGCCTGGCTGAGGGGAGGGGCGACCACCATTGCTGAGGCTTGAGTTGGTAAACAAAGCAGCTGGGAAGCTCGAACTGGGCGGAGCCCACCATAGCTCAACCAGGCCTGCCTGACTTCATTTCTAGGGGTAGGGCATAGGTGAACAAAAGGCAGCAGAAACTTCTGCAGACTTAAATATCTCTGTCTGACAGCTCTGAAGAGAGCAATGATTCTCCCAGCGTGGTGTTTGAGCTCTGAGAATGGGCAGACTGCCTCCTCAAGTGGGTCCCTGACCCCTGTGTAGCCTAACTGGGAGACACCTCCCAGTAGGGGCCGACTGACACTTCATACAGCTGGGTGCCCCTCTGAGACAAAACTTCCAGAGGAAGGATCAGGCAGCAATATTTGCTGTTCTGCAGCCTCCACTGGTGATACCCAGGCAAACAGGGTCTGGATTGGACTTCCAGCAAACTCCAATAGACCTGCAGCTGAGGGACCTGACTGTTAGAAGGAAAACTAACAAACAGAAAGGAATAGCATCAACATCAATAAAAAGGACATCCACACCAAAACTCCATCTGTAGGTCACCATCATCAAAGACCAAAGGTAGATAAAACCACAAAGATGGTGAGAAAGCAGAGCAGAAAAGCTGAAAATTCTAAAAACCAGAGCACCTCTTCTCCTCCAAAGGATCACAGCTCCTCGCCAGCAATGGAACAAAGCTGGATGGAGAATGACTTTGATGAGTTGACAGAAGTAGGCTTCAGAAGGTCAGTAATAACAGACTTCTCTGAGCTAAAGGAGGATGTTTGAACCCATTGCAAGGAAGCTAAAAACCTTAAAAAAATATTAGACGAATGGCTAACTAGAATAAACAGTGTAGAGAAGACCTTAAATGACCTGATGGAGCTGAAAACCATAGTACGAGAACTACATGACACATGCACAAGTTTCAGTAGCTGATTTGATCAAGTGGAAGAAAGGGTATCAGTGATTGAAGATCAAATTAATGAAATGAAGTGAGAAGAGAAGTTTAGAGAAAAATGAGTAAAAAGAAAGAAACAAAGCCTCCAAGAAATATGGGACTATGTGAAAAGACCAAATCTACATTTGATTGGTGTACTTGAAAGTGATGGGGAGAATGGAACCAAGCTGGAAAACACTCTTCAGGATATTATCCAGGATAACTTCCCCATCCTAGCAAGGCAGGCCAACATTCAAATTCAGGAAATACAGAGACCACCACAAAGATACTCCTTGAGAAGAGCGACCCCAAGACACATAATTGTCAGATTCACTAAGGTTGAAATGAAGGAAAAAACGTTAAGGGCAGCCAGTAAGAAAGGTCGGGTTACCCACAAAGGGAAGCCTATCAGACTGACAGCGGATCTCTCAGCAGAAACTCTACAAGCCAGAAGAGAGTGCGGGCCAATATCCAACATTCTTAAAGAAAAGAATTTTCAACCCAGAATTTCATATCCAGCCAAACTAAGCTTCATATGTGAAGGAGAAATAAAATCCTTTACAGACAAGCAAATGCTGATTTTGTCACCACCAGGCCTGCCTTACGAGAGCTCCTGAAGGAAGCAGTAAACATGGAAAGGAAAAACAGGTACCAGCCACTGCAAAAACATGCCAAATTGTAAAGGCCATTGATGCTAGAAAGAAACCGCATCAACGAATGGACAAAATAACCAGCTAACATCGTAATGACAGGATCAAATTCACACATAACAATATTAACCTTAAATGTAAATAGGCTAAATGCCCCAATTAAAAGACACAGACTAGGCTGGGCGTGGTGGCTCACACCTGTAATCCCAGCACTTCGGGAGGCTGAGGTGGGTGGATCATGAGGTCAGTATCGAGACCATCCTGGCTAACAGAGTGAAACCCCATCTCTACTTAAATAAAATAAAATAAAATAAAATAAAATAAAATAAAATAAAATAAAATAAAATACAAAATACTAGCCGGGCGTGGTGGCGGGTGCCTGTAGTCCCAGTTACTTGGGAGGCTGAGGAAGGAGAATGGCATGAACCTGGGAGGCGGAGCTGGCAGTAAGCTGAGATCGCGCCACTGCACTCTAGCCTAAGCAACAGAGCGAGACTCCGTCAAAAAAAAAAAAAAAAAAAAAAAAAAAAAAGACACAGACTAGCAAATTGGATAAAGAGTGAAGACGCATCAGTGTCCTGTACTCAGAGACTTATCTCACTTGCAGACACACACATAGGCTCAAAATAAAGGGCTGGAGGAAGATCTACCAAGCAAATGGAAAGGCGAAAAAAAGCAGGGGTTGCAATCCTAGTCTCTGATAAAACCGACTTTAAACCAACAAAGATCAAAAGAGACAAAGAAGGAGGCCATTACATAATGGTAAAGGGGTCAATTCAATAAGAAGAGCTAACTATCTTAAATATATATGTACCCAATACAGGAGCACCAAGATTCATAAAGCAAGTCCTTAGAGACCTACAAAGAGACTTAGACTCCCACACTATAATAATGGGAGACTTTAACACCCCACTATCAATATTAGACAGATCAATGAGACAGAAGGTTAATAAGGATATCCAGGATTTGAACTCAGCTCTGCACCAAGCAGACCTAATAGACATCTACAGAGCTCTCCACCCAAAATCAACAGAATATACATTATTCTCAACACCACATCACACTTATTCCAAAATTGACCACATAATTGGAAGTAAAGCACTCCTCAGCAAATGTAAAAGAACAGAAATCACAACAAACTGTCTCTCAGACCACAGTGCAATCAAATTAGAACTCAGGATTAAGAAACTCACTCAAAACTGCCCAACTACGTGGAAACTGAACAACCTGCTCCTGAATGACTACTGGGTAAATAACGAAATGAAGGCAGAAATAAAAATGTTCTTTGAAACCAGTGAGAACAAAGATACAACATACCAGAATCTCTGGGACACATTTAAAGCAGTATGTAGAGGGAAATTTACAGCATTAAATGCCCACAAGAGAAAGCAGGAAAGATCTAAAACCGACAGCCTAACATCACAATTAAAAGAACTACAGAAGGAAGAGCAAACAAATTCAAAAGCTAGCAGATGGCAAGAAATAACTAAGATCAGAGCAGAATTGAAGGAGATACAGACACAAAAAAAACCCTTCAAAAAATCAATGAATTCAGGAGCTGGTTTTTTGAAAAGATCTACAAAATTGATAGACCACTAGCAAGACTAATAAAGGAGAAAAGAGAGAAGAATCAAATAGATGCAATAAAAGATGATAAAGGAGATATCACCACTGATCCCACAGAAATGCAAACTACCATCAGAGAATACTATAAACACCTTTATGCAAATAAACTAGAAAATCTAGAAGAAATGGATAAATTCCTGGACACATACACCCTCCCAAGCCTAAACCAGGAAGAAGTTGAATCCCTGAATAGACCAATAGCAGGCTCTGAAATTGAGGCAATAGTTAATAGCCTACCAACCAAAAAAAGTCCAGGACAAGATGGATTCACAGCCGAATTCTACCAGAGGTACAAAGAGGAGCTGGTACCATTCCTTCTGAAACTATTCCAATCAATAGAAAAAGAGGAAATCCTCCCTAACTCATTTTATGAGGCCAGCCTCATCCTGATACCAAAGCCTGACAGAGACACAACAGAAAAAGAGAAGTTTAGACCACAATCTCTGATGAACATCAGTGTGAAAATCCTCAATAAAATACTGGCAAACTGAATCCAGCAGCACATCAAAAGCTTATCCACCAAGATCAGGTTGGCTTCATCCCTGGGATGCAAGGCTGGTTCAACATACGCAAATCAATAAACGTAATCCAGCATATAAACAGAACCAAAGACAAAAACCACATGATTATCTCAATAGATGCAGAAAAGGCCTTTGACAAAGTCAACAACCCTTTATGCTAAAAGCTCTCAAAAAATAGGTATTGATAGAACGTATCTCAAAATAATAAGAGCTATTTATGACAAACCCACAGCCAATATCATACTGAATGGGAAAAAACTGGAAGCATTCCCTTTGAAAACTGGCACAAGACAGGGATGCCCTCTCTCACCGCTCCTATTCAACATAGTGTTGGAAGTTCTGGACAGGATAATCAGGCAAGAGAAAGAAATAAAGGGTATTCAATTAGGAAAAGAGGAAGTCAAATTGTCCCTGTTTGCAGATGACATGATTGTATATTTAGAAAACCCTATAATCTCTGTCCAAAATCTCCTTAAGCTGATAAGCAACTTCAGCAAAGTCTCAGGACACAAAACCAATGTGCAAAAATCACAAGCATTCCTATATACCAGTAACAGACAAACAGAGAGTCAAATCATGAGTGAACTCCCATTCACAATTGCTACAAATAGAATAAAATACCTAGGAATCCAACTTACAAGGGATGTGAAGGACCTCTTCAAGGAGAACTAAAAAACACTGCTCAATGAAATAAAAGAGGACACAAACAAATGGAAGAACATTCCATGTTCATGCATAGGAAGAATCAATATCGTGAAAAGTAATTTATAGATTCAATGCCATCCCCATCAAGCTGCTAATGACTTTCTTCACAGAACTGAAAAAAACTACTTTAATGTTCATATGGAACCAAAAAAGAGCCCACATTGCCAAGACAATCCTAAGCAAAAAGAACAAAGCTGGAAGTGTCATGCTACCTGACTTCAAACTATACTACAAGGGTACAGCAACCAAAACAGCATGGTACTGGTACCAAAACATATATATAGACCAATGGAACAGAACAGAGACCTCAGAAATAACATCACACATCTACAACCATCTGATCTTTGACAAACCTGACAAAAACAAGAAATGGGGAAAGATTCCCTATTTAATAAATGGTGCTGGGAAAACTGGCTAGCCATTTGTAGAAAGCGGAAACTGGCTCCTTTCCTTACACCTTATACAAAAATTAATTCAAGGTGGATTAAAGACTTAAATGTTAGACCTCAAACCATAAAAACCCTAGAAGAAAACCTAGGTAATACTATGCAGGACCTAGGCATGGTCAAGGACTTCATGACTAAAACACCAAAAGCAATGGCAACAAAAGCCAAAATTGACAAATGGGATCTAATTAAACTAAAGAGCTTGTGCACAGCAAAAGAAACTATCATCAGAGTGAACAGGCAACCTACAGAATGGGAGAAAATTTTTGCAATCTACCTATCTGACAAAGGCCTAATATCCAGAATCTACAAAGAACTTACACAAATTTACAAGAAAAAATCAAACAACCCCATCAAAAAGTGGGCAAAGGATATGAACAGACACTGCTCAAAAGAAAACATTTATGCAGCCAACAGACACATGAAAAAATGCTCATCGTCACTGATCATCAGAGAAATGCAAATCAAAACCACAATGAGATACCATCTCACACCAGTTGGAATGGCAATTATTAAAAAGTCAGGAAACAACAGGTGCTGGAGAAGATGTGGAGAAATAGGAACGCGTTTACACTGTTAGTGGGAGTGTAAACTAGTTCAACCATTGTGGAAGACAGTGTGGTGATTCCTCAAGGATCTAGAACTGGAAATACCATTTGACCCAGTGATCCCATTAATGGGTATATACCCAAAGGATTATAAATCATGCTGCTATAAAGACACATGCACATGTATGTTTATTGTGGCACTATTCACAATAGCAAAGACTTGGAACCAACCCAAATGTCCATCAATGATAGAGTGGATTAAGAAAATGTGGCACATATACACCATGGAATGCTATGCAGCCATAAAAAGGATGAGTTCATGTCCTTTGTAGTGACATGGATTAGCTGGAAACCATCATTATCAGCAAACCTTCACAAGGACAGAAAACCAAACATTGTATGTTCTCACTCATAAGTGGGAATTGAATAAGGAGAACACTTGGACACAGGGCGGGGAATATCACACACCAGGGCCTGTTGTTGGCAGGGGGGAATGGGGGAGGGATAGCATTAGGAGAAATACCTAATGTAAATAAAGAGTTAATGGGTGCAGCAAACCAACATGGCACATGTATACCTTTGTAACAAACCTGCACGTTGTGCACATATACCCTAGAACTTAAAGTATAATAAATACATACATACATACATACATACATACATAAATGGGTATAATACCAACCATGTAAGATCATTGTAAGGATTTTTTTTTTTGAGACGGAGTCTTGCGCCGTCACCCAGGCTGGAGTGCAGTGGCCAGATCTTGGCTACTGCAAGCTCCGTCTCCCGGGTTTACGCCATTCTCCTGCCTCAGCCTCCCGAGTAGCTGGGACTACAGGCGCCCGCCACCTCGCCCGGCTAGTTTTTTGTATTAGTAGAGATGGGGTTTCACCGTGTTAGCCAGGATGGTCTCGATCTCCTGACCTCGTGATCCGCCCGTCTCGGCCTCCCAAAGTGCTGGGATTACAGGCTTGAGCCACCGCGCCCGGCCGATCATTGTAAGGATTAAGTGACAAAATGTGTGTTAGATTCTTGCTATGAATAATGTGCTAAATATATGTAAACTGTCTAGAAAAAAACAAAAAAAACCCTGATGAATGGATATACAAAATACATAATCATACATTGGCATATTATTTGGCAATAAAAAGGAACAAAGTACTGATACATGCTGCAACATGAATGAACCTGAATATCATGCTGATGAAGTCACACACAAAAGGGCCACATATTGTATGATTCCATTTATATGAAATGTCCAGAACAGGCAAATGTATGGAGACAGAAAGTAGAGTCATGGTTGCCAGGGCTCAGTTGGATGAGGTAAAAATGTGCCAAAATTAAATGTGGTGATACTTGCACAACTCTGTGAATATACTAAAAACCATTGAATTGTACACTTTAAATAGGTGGATAGTAGGGTATGTGAATTATATCTCCATAAAGCTGTCACCAAACAAAACCAAACAAAACAAAACCACCAACAACCAACCTATATTCTTTGAATACACTACATCTCTAATTTGGCACTTATCATACAGTATTTTGTCTTGTGTGTTTTTCTCCAATCATAATCGGCCAGGCACAGTGGCTCGCCCCTGTAATCCTAGCACTTTGGGAGGCCGAGGTGGGTGGATCATTTGAGGTCAAGAATTCGTAATCAGCCTGGCCAATATGGTGAAACCCCATCTCTACTAAAAAAAAAAAAAAAAAATTGCCAAGCATGCTGGTGGGTGCCTGTAATCCCAGCTACTTAGGAGGCTGAGGCAGGATAATAGTTTGAACCCTGGAGGTGGAATTGCAGTGGGCCGAGATCACGCCACTGCACTGTAGCCTGGGCAACAAAGTGAGACTCCGTTTCAAAAAAACAAAACCAAAACCAAAAAACTCGAAAACGTTACTTCATACCCCCCACATCATGATACTCTCTGAATTGTGGGGTTTCTTCAAAATTTATTTTCTTCACTATATTTTTCAAATTTTCCCCAATGGCACATATTATTTTTATATTTGAAAGAACTACATTATAGAGAAATGAAAATATCATTTCACTAATGAAGTACTACCAAGTACTATTCAGCCATGGAAAAGAATGAGATTCTGTCATCTGCAACAACATGGATGGAACAGGAGGTCATTGTGATAAGTGAAATAAACCAGGCACAGAAAGACAAACTTAGCATGTTCTTACTTATTTGTGGGAGCTAAAAATTAAAACAATTGAACTCATGGAGATAGCAGACCCATGGCTACCAAAGGCTGGGAAGGATAGTTGTGGGGGGTTGGGGATTGGATTGCAAGTGGGGATGTTAACGGGTACAAAAAAATAGGAAGAATAAATAAGATCTAGTATTTGATAGCACAACAGGGTGACTATAGTCATTTAATTGTAAATTTAAAAATAAGTAGGCCGAGCGTGGTGGCTCATGCCTGTAATCCCAGCACTTTGGGAGGCCAAGGTGGGCAGATCATAAGGTCAGGAGATCAAGACCATCCTGGCCAAAATGGTGAAACCCTGTCTCTACTAAAAATACAAAACATAGCCTGGCGTGGTGGCGGGCACCTGTAATCCCAGCTACTTGGGAGGCTGAGGCAGGAGAATCGCTTGACCCTGGGAGGTGGAGGTTGCAGTGAGCCCAGATTGTGCCACTGCACTCCAGCCTGGGTGACAAACAAACAAACAAAAACTAAAAGAGTATAACTGGATTGTTTGTAACACAAAGATAAATGCTTGAGGTAATGGATATGCCATTTACTTTGGTGTGATTATTACACATTTTGTGCCTTTAACAAAATATCCCATATACCTCATAAATGTATATACCAGCTCTATATCCACAAAAATTGAAAATTTAAGTAAATAAAAAACCACAAAATTATTAGCTCCTAAAGAGCATAGTCTTTTGTATCTTCCACATAGTAGGTTCTTAACAACTATTTATGGATATTATTGATAGCAGCACTAGGTTTGAATTCTATTATGGTTCTAAGTCTGTGAGTCTTTGGTAGCCTGTGCGAATTTGTGATTGGTAAAAGCTCAGAAAAAGCAAATGTTACCTTATGATTATAAACCTTAAAAGATGTAAAATGTATTTTCACTGAAAGAAAAAGAAGTTTTCATTTAAATGCCAATTTCAATGCCAGATATATCAGGGATATGATAAACTTTCATACTCATTTTCAAATGAATTCAGATATACCATCTGGGCTAGCTGACTTACCCTCCTCCTAGTTACTCCATGCAGTGGAACCTGCCTATATTAGCCCATTCTCATACTGCTATAAAGAGATACCTGAGACTGGGTAATTTATAAAGGAAAGAGGTTTAATTGACTCACAGTTCCGCATGGCTGGGGAGGACTCAGGAACTTACAATCATGGCAGAAGGCGACGAAGAAGCAAGTGCCTTCTTCACAAGGCGGCAGGAGAAAGAGAACAAAGAGGGAGCTGCCAGACACTTTTAAGCCATCAGATCTTATGAGAACTCATTCACTATCATGAGAACAGCATGGTGGAAACTGCTCCCATGATCTAATCACCTCCCACCAGCTCCCTTCCTCAACATGTGGGGATTGCAATTCAGATTATAATTAAAGATGAGATTTGGGTGGGGACATGGAGCCAGACCATGTCACTGCCCAAAGCCATGTATTGTATTAGTGTACCAGAGTCATTTTGTGAACTATTTGCTTTGCCATGTTTCTTTATGGAAACAAGGTCATCTTCTGCCCACATGTCTTTAGCCCTTTCCCATGCTTGCCTTCTTTATCTTTTCTTTGTATACTTTTCCCTCCCTCTGTTTTGGACGGCAGGGTGGAGGTAAGGATCAGTGGTCTATACTCAGCAACTGTTTGTTTGTCAGGTCCAGCTTTGGTCTGTTTACATTCAGTCCCCTTGTTCGTGCCTTTCACAATGATTCTGCTGGATGACTATATCCACCTCATTTTAGATGAGGAAACTGAGGCACACCCTGTAAGTGGCAGAGTCTGGACAGGACTCTGTCTAGTTTGGTGTGCAGTTAGGAGCAGACCTGGCGCCAGGCTGTCTGGGCTTGAATCAAACCCTCCCCGTCCACCAGCTCTGTCCCCTGGTTTCCTCCTAGGAATGATAATAGTCCTATCTTACAGGGCTGGAATAAGGATTGAGTTAGTCAATTATTTGTAATGCACTTATAACAGTGCCTGGCATAGCATAAGTGCCACATAAGTGTTTTCAAAGTAAATAAACTAAAGCCTGTCTGACTCCAAAGCTGGTAATGGTGGAATTTTAGGCCTGCTTTTTGTTCCATTCCCCTATTATAGCAGCAGAATTGGACAAAGATTAAACTCGAATTCTGGATGGGGAACAGAGATTTAGCGGCTGAGGCACCCAGGTGACCTCCGGCCACCGTCAGAAATCTCCTGTCAGCAGCCATTCTGAAGAGGGGAATCCATTTGCTTGAGGTCCCAGCGCCGGGCTCACATAGGTCAGAGCTCCCTGGTGGCCTACCAGGGGATACCCAGGCAACAATCTAAAAGGTAGTGTGTGCCCCTCACCCGCAGTCGGGACCTGGCCTGCCTCTCCCAAGCTATCATTCCCGCCTGGTGCTCTCCTCACCAGCTCCAGTCTTGCTAGCCTGCTGCTGGCTCATCCATCTGGAATTCTTCCCCCAGACTGTTACACAGTTAAATCTCCCTCACTCCTGTCACCTCTTCAGGACATTTCCTTACAGACACCTTACCTTCCTTGATCATCACTTGGGCTCTAGTGCAAAACAGAAGGCGTGCTCAAGTGGGAGTGGCCGAGGAGAGTTTAAAGGAAGGGTTAGAAAGAAGTGAGCCGGGTCGGGAGACCATAATGGGATGGGGAAGCCTTTACCATATCTAGGCCTGGGAGGTTTAGTGGGACAAAAGGAGACGGGGAACCTTCTGGAAACCCCCTACCCACCTGCAGGAAGGGACGAGATAAATAAATGCACGTCTCTCCTTAGCTCACTGACCATCTGCCTCCCTCCCATTAGTGGAACCGTGACTCACAGGTCAGCCTCCCAGCCAAAAGGGGGGAAGGCTATCGGAAATTACCCCGCGCTTTTTCTTCCCAAGTCATTATCTTCTCCTCTTCTATCTTAACAACACCCCCCACAATTATCTTCTTTTGATTCACATGTTTATTGTCTGTCCCGGCCCTCAATTCCTTCTACAATGTAAATACCTCGAAGGCAAGGTAGGGTGTCTATGTTATGTGTGTGTGTGTTTCCGTCTCTGCGTCCCCAGCGCCTGGCCCAGTGCCTGACGCATAGTAGGTACACAGTGACTGTTGGTTGACTGCATCGACAGACTAGGACACAGATAGCTTCCCTGGAGAAGGAAAAGCTCATCGGGGTCGTTTTTCTTTTTCTTTTTACAAAAAGATCAGGTGGCTGTGTACTTCCCGGCGCCGGGCCAGGGGCTGCCCCGCCTTGCCCCAACCTCTGCGGCCAGGAGGGACTGCAGGTGCTGCGCGGCCCGCTCGTCCTCCCGCTCCGGTGCCGCAGCGCCGGCTCCCCCGGGTCCGGGTGCGCCCCGCTGGGCGCGCGTCTCCCATACGAGGCCAGACCCGTCCGCCCGCCCCTCGGCAGCCGGCCGGGCGCAGGGACGTGTGGGGCTGCCAGTGGAGTCCCTCTACCAGGCCGGTGTGAGCGGGAGGGAGACACGCAGCGCTCACTCCGGGTTATTTTTAGTCGGTAGCTGTGCCCCCCCTCCCCGGGGGCGGAGCGGCCCGCCAAGGTGGGGAGGAGAAGAAGCTCCTGGCGTCTCCGCGCTCGCTCCCGCGGGGCACTCGCGGCGCGTTGGAGCCCGGGCGGCTCTGGGAACAGCTGCCGCGGCGTCCTCTAGCAGCTCGCGGCTCTCCCGGGACCTGCGCCGGCCGGGGGCGGGGAGAGGCGGGGAGGGGAGGCCGGCGGGCGGGAAGGGGCGGGGAGCGCGCTCCTGCGGCGGCGGCGGCGGCGGCCGTCCTCATCCCGGCGCTCGAGCGGACGCGGGGCTGCGCAAATGGCTTGTCCCGCTCTCGGTCTGGAAGCTCTTCAGCCCCTGCAGCCCGAGCCGCCCCCCGAGCCCGCCTTCTCCGAGGCGCAGAAGTGGATCGAGGTAGGTGCGGGTGGCTGGCGGGCGGCCTTGCACTGGCGCCCTGAGCCACGGACCCGCGCACGCTCGGACCACAGGTCCAGCCTCGCCTTCCCCCAACCCCCCCGCTTTCTTTTGCCGGCTGCTCCAGGTCACCCCTTGGGCCTCGGCGAGCCGCGAAACCCTAGCGCTTTGGCACTGGAATCCCGGGCCAGGGTGGGCGTGAAAGGGGACACTGCAGTCTAGCTGCGCGTGAGGGCAGGAAGGGATCCCCTGCGCCTCCATCCTTCCTGCCCGCTGGCCTCGCAAATCTCAGCTCGCGCCGCTTCCAGGCGCTGCCAAGGGAAGCGCAGTGCTAGCAAAGGGTTGCAAAGGCGCAGGAAGCGCGAGTCCCCAGAGACTTCACCGGTGCTCGCATTTCGGGGTATCTTGCTTCTGGTCCGACATTTCGCCCCTTGCCCTCCTACCCGCACCTTTCCGGAGCGGAGTTGGCGGTGTCTCCACGGAGGCGCATACCCACCGGAGCCTCTTGCTGTATTCCTGGCACCGGGTCAGGTGTGAGGCTGGCACAGTGCGCAGGGCCGGGGTAGCCTGCAAGACCCACCTGCGAGCACGCATCCGCATAGACGCTGCCCAGCCCTTGGCGACACCCGCCCCTCTCCATCCCAGGGTCGGCAGGGTCGGTTCCGAAGTACGGGGTACCCGGTCTGGTTGGCATATTTCACTTCTTAAATGACTCGTTGGCAGGCCAGAGAAATCACTGGAGCTCTCGGCTCAGTCCAGGAAGCGCTCGCTGGGTGATCCTGATTCACGATATCTATCAGTAGATGCAGCTTGGTAGCCCCGAGCTCCCGAAATGACCTGTCTGCGGGGTTCAGGACGCTTGAAGGGCATGAAGGGGAAAGGTGACCCCCCTATGATTAGTGCAAGGAGCCTCTGCTTCTATGGGTGGCCTTTCTGGAGGCTTAGTGGAAGGTATGAATTTGGCCTTGTTTCCCTCAGTGACAAGCAGCCCTCTTTGCCTGGTAGTTCAGAGGAGGAAGTGTACCGCTAAATCATGACCCAGCAGTGTTGAAGCTTCCAGAATTCCGCCTGTCACTTAGTGACTCCCTACTCCGTTCAGCATCGTGGTTCTCAAGAAGCTGCTAGAGTAACAGAGCTCCAAGTACAGATTTAAACCTGCTGAGCTTCCTGCAGAAACCACCCTCACTTAATGTTGCTCTTCTGCTCCAGCCAGAGAGCTGCAGGGTTAACCTGCTTCCCGCAAGCAAGAGTGCTACTTAAGAGTTTAGAAACATCTATTTGAAAATAGGGCTCAAGAAACAAAACAATGAACATGAGGGTTGTCTTGCTGAAAGCCCCAGGCATGTCTCATAATTTCATAGCTCACCATCAGATGAGAAAAAGACCTTGGCTTTTTTATTTTTGATATGTGGCTGGAACGGTTTGGCGTGTGACAGGTGCCTCTCTCTGTGTTGCATATTTAGGCTCCCAGGATACACAGGAAGCATTTGTAGTTACTGGCTTGGTGCAGAGTTGGATAACTATTTTTCAGGTTCTTGAACTTTAAAATTCTCAGGAGAGATTTCGAGTGTAGGTAGGGGTAAGGGGAGGATCTAGAAGGAGAACAGTCTTACTATTCTTGAAGGCAAGTGATTTATTCTCAATTTCCTTAACTGTGAGTATCGTTGACATATTCTCTTTTAAAAAAATGTATTGTGGTATAAGTTACACACGTAAAGGTGCACACATCTGAAGTTTACACCTCCATGAATTTTGACATATGTATATTACTATAGCCCCCACCTAAATCAAGATACAAAATGTCTCCTTTGGCCCAGATTACAGTTTGCTTTTAAGAGGTAGTATATTTCAGGCTATTATGCAGTGCAGAGTATTAGCTTTAATATCACGTTTAAGAAAAGGAAGGGATTCCTTAAGAAAGTAGAGCCTCATTAAGCCCTATAGACAGTTTGGCATTGTTCTTGATGCTTTACCATTCATACCAATTTAAGAATGTTAAAACCGTAATGGGGCATGCGTGGCTTTAGGACCAGGCATCCCAGGAGAGCTGCGTGTGCATTATTGAAGCGGCCTATCTCCTTTCAATTGTTGGGTTCAGTTTCAGGGAAAGGAGAGCTTCCCCCTCCCAGGCTATATAAAAAGGTAATTGCTCCAGGGGAAAGATAGAGACCTCCCCCTTCCTTCCCGGAGGTTCTTCTTGAAATGTAAATGCCGTGTCTGCAAACCAGGGGAACCCAGGAGTTGTAACAGATGGTTTTGCATGCAGTTGCCTTGTGAACAAAGATTCCTCAGCTAATATAGCAATAATGTAGTACTTAGGGCCAGCGAATTCCCGGGGTGGGGGAGGGGGGATTGTTATCTCGAGACAGTTGCAGCTCCTCTAGGGGCCCCATTGTCTCTGGCAACATCTTCATTGGTAGGGCTTCGTTTTTACTTTTATTCAATTGGTGATTAAATTTCCCATAGGTTTTTTTTTTTTCTTTCTTCTTTTTGAGTAGTCGGGAATTTCACCCTTTCATAAAAATGTTCCTTTGGGTGGAGCAAGTTAATAAACAAACTTTGCTGCTTGTCTCGCCTCGGTTCTCGGTCTTCCTTGAGTCATGGATTGGCAAGAAAACATTCATTCTTAATAAAGGCTCAGGGAACCAGCTCCAGGACGTAACTTGTTAGTGAGGAATTTCTCGGCCTGCAGCCTTGGCTATTTGAGGACCATGTTACTGGGCAGGAAATGTGGCCTGGGAACCATTCCCCCACCTCAGCCCCCCTCCCCTCACTCCTTCCTTAGCTGGCAAAGGTGAAAGCTCTAATGGAGCTCTAGATGGTCACAGACCATGTGGGGACAGCCCTGTAACACTCCTAGTGACTTTTTATAGCTGTAGGAACAGGCTGCACATCTTACTGTGTGTTTGGGAAGACTCCTAGAGGAGACAGCAAACTTGAAGTAGTAACTCTGGCTAGCAGCAGGCAGGGGGAGTGACTAACTTCTTTCCATACTACTTTTCTAGAAGGCCTTAGTAACAACAAAATAACTAAGAGTTATTATTGAGAGCATCCGTAAAACAGGATACTAATAACAGCTCCTATTTCATAGGAGTGCTGTCAGGATTAAATCAATTAATATATTTAAAATGCTTCAAACACTGCCCAGTACATAGGAAGTGCTGTGTAAGTATGGTTAGTAGTAGTATTACCATTATTATTACCACTGCTATTACTTTTACTACTACTATTATCATTATGCTCATTATTACTACTATTGCTATTGCTATTGTTTTTTCCGTTGTTAATAACAACTAAGGTTGATTTTGAAAGAAATGATTCAGAATACCAAATTTCCAGGGTAGAAAATATGATTTAATTGCCTACTGATTTCATCCTGTTATCTCACTCTGTTAACTCTGGATACCTGGAGTAGAAGTTAACTAGATGCTACATGTCACTCTAATTTGCACTAAAAGTGACTTGGGGATCAGAGAAAAACCTTTAATATCTACTCATAAAATGATCTTGGTAGTCCATCAAAGCTTAGAAAATTATTCCTCAATATTATGCTGAATATGTAAGTTTAATGTGTAATCTTTGTTACCAAACTCCTAGCAGAATGTTCAATGCCTCTCCTCTTGTAGATGATCTAATATTAAATCATTATACAAATAATGGGTCCAAATGTTCATCTAAATGCAGCAGAGTTTTATTCACTGAAGTTGTGTCAACTGCTAGGAATAAGAGTAATTCTTCCATTGATTTGCTTTCCCTCTTCCTCCCTTCTTTTATTCTTTCCTTCTTTTTTTCTGGTGGTATTTATTGAGTTACAAGAGTTTATTGGTAGGTTAGATGACTCTGATTTTCCTGATTCCCCGCTTCTCTTGGCCTCACCACCCACAACAATATTTATCTGTTCTAATCTGTGGTTCTTCTTTTCAATGCCAAACACTTTCTGAAGAAACAGATGTCCTTCAGCTTGGTTTCGGTTATGATTTGGAACAGGTTCCCAGGCCTTTAGGGAGGGACTGGAAATTTCAACCCAACTCAGCCTTATTTCTCAACTTGAGAAGTTCCTGGACTCCTTTACCTTCAATCAGAGTGTGCCCGTGGGGCTTGGTGATGAATACAATCTTATTTGTGACCTAATCCATACTTCACAAGAGTGAGAGCTAGTGCTGGAAGGGATCAGTTTCTCATTTTGGTTCATTCCCTGCTGCCCACATAGAATTGTTTTCTTATTCAGCTGGGACCTAATTCTGAAGATTAAAAACACTGAGGGTATCATAGCTCTCCAAGACTGAAAGATGCTTGTGTTGTTTGGCAATAGGGAAAATTTATGAATAGCTTTTGAGATAATTTAGCATTTAATAGTCCGTAACATATGACATTTGTGATGTAATACCATAAGTTATACATGTAGTCATTCTAATTCTCCACCTCTGTAGGGACTAGACTCTTAACATCTTTTTCTCCCAACAGGTAGTTAACTTTGCAGATGGTCCTCCAGCTCTGCATAAATTGCCAAGGAAGAGGAAGAAAAAACTTTTCTGGCTGGATCAAGGGAGGAGTAGTGGTCTGAATAGATATGTAAATGAGAGCAGGCGGCATCTTTCTCACAATGACATTTAAATAGTCTAGCTTGTTTGTATACAAGAGCAGCTATGACACAATGCTGTCACATGGTAGGAAAACAGTGAGGTCCCACAGATTTGGGGAAAGGGGACGCGGAATGGGAGGTGGAGCTGGCACTTCTTGCCCCGGCATCTCCCTGGAAACCAGTTGCATCAGGCGAGCTCCAAAGGGCAGACTGAGCACTGGCTACCAAGAAAGGGAAGGCTGAGCATGTGTTCCCAGCCACTGGGTCTCTTGGCCTCCTGCTCTCCGCCGACGGATGACAATAGAGCCATGATGTAGACAGTTGGCCTTGATTCTGTGGGTGGCAGTCAGTGCTAGGTGGGACTAGGAAGCTCTAGGAGTACTAGAAATTGGCCTGGCAGCTTCTCTTTTCGCTTTAGACCATTCTGAAGCTTAAAAGCATCATAGTTGGGGGATAACATGATGATAAAAATTATGGCAATGATGCTGATGTTGCTGATGATAAAAGGTACTATTTATTGAGTGCTTATTATGTGCCTGCTAAAGTCTATGTACAGTTGGCCCCCCAACTGGTGCAAAATACATTTTGTATTTTGGCCTTGATTTTCATGGTTCAGGACAGAATCAGTTAACACTGGTTGATTTGTGACCAAACTATTCTCGCTGGAATTAGATTTTCCTTTTAAGCCCAGTTCACTGTTCTGAGATTTTAAAAAAGGCACAGTACAATTTTGTAATAGAACACCTCATATATTCCTTAGGATGTGTGTGTGTTTACATTTGAGGCAGAAGAAAGGTATCAGATATGATCTTTTCTGAAGGAAGGGTAGGGTGGAAAAAAGGATGACTTCAGTGCTATTAAATGACGAAAGGAAGGAATAATAGAACTTTGGTTTTAAGTGATTGAGAAATATAAAAATAGCCTAAACTAGAGGGCTAAAGATAATATAGGGGAAAAATAGTTCTTAAAAAAATGATAGAATAATTTGAAAGACTTCTGCCTGGACATGAGATGTTACATTTCAAGGAGGAATGATGCAATGGAATTCAGTTCTACTGTGATAAAATTCCATGTTTGCAATATTGAAAACAACACTTCCGAAGAGACGCCCTCATACATCTAACCCTGATAGGATGTGTATTAGTTTGTTTACACACTGCTATAAAGATATGACCTGAGACTGGGTAATTTATAAAGAAAGGAGGTTTAATTGACTTACAGTTCCATGTGGCTGGGGAGGCCTCAAGAAACTTACGATTGTCATGGAAGGCAAAGGGGAAGCAAGACAGGTCTTATATGGTGGCAGGAGAGGGACAGCAAGTGAAGACGGAACTGCCAAACGCTTTTAAAACCATTAACTTTCATGAGAACTCACTCACCATCATGAGAACAGCATGGGGGAAACTGCCGCCATGATCCAATTGCCTCCCCCCTGACATGGGGGGATTACAACTTGAGACGAGATTTGGGTAGGGACACAGAGCCAAACCTTATCAGGATGGCTAGTGTATCTCAGGGAATTACCTTTGGCATCAGGAAAAGGACAGATGATGTAGTCATATAAGATGCACCTAAGAAATAACTTGGCTGACACCTTTTCCCACTGTCAGCAAAACTGTGCTCTATGCTGAGACCTTAAGAATAAAATATTGGTTAGGGTGGGAAAGCGCCATGTTTCCGCTGCCCTGCATTTTGCCTGTGAGAGTTACTCTTGTGTGGCTATTGGAGGCTGCAGCTTGGCCTCCTGGTCAGTGTAAGTTAGGGACTGCCCCACCCATTCATCCCTAGATAGCCCATTAGGAGGCCATGGAGGAATACACCTGCACTTGCTTTTAAAATCAAGGTCAGCTGGGTGCAGTGGCTCCCGCTGAGGTTGAGGTGGGCAGATCACCAGGTCAGGAGATTGAGACCATTCTGGCTAACACAGTGAAACCCTGTCTCTACTAAAAAAAAAAAAGAAAAATCAGCTGGGCTTGGTGGTGGGCACCTGTAGTCCCAGCTACTCGAGAGGCTGAGGCAGGAGAATGGCGTGAACCTGGGAGGCTGAGCTTGTAGTGAGCCGAGATTATGCCACTGCACTCCAGCCTGGGCGACAGTGCAAGACTCCATCTCAAAAAAAAAAAAAAAAAAAAGTCAAGGTCAAGAACAGAAGGACTTGTGGCTTTTTCATTTTCATGACCGAACAGTGTTAAAAAAAATTCCTCAGTCTTATTTTTTTTACCAAGTGTGTTCACCAAATGGGTCTGCAACAAGTGAGGAACTGAAATTATATTTATTGCGATCAGTACATCACTATCTTTTTCTCCCCTCAGAAGTGTTTAAAAAATATTTTGAACAATTATTTTAATTGAATATCTTACTACAATTGAAATTGAATGAAAGCTACAATAGGCTCAGTCAAATTGTTAAAATATGAAAATAATTATTTGGGAGGCTTGGCTATCACTCATTTGTAAGTTTGCTTCAGTATAAACAGCGACAAAAATAAGCATTAATATTTTAATGTGTGAAAGTGTGGTTTCAAAAATTATTTCCTGAAAAGTGTTTACTGAGCTCCAACAATGTGCAGCATAGTACTAGGCATAGTGTTAGTTAATGAACAAAATAAATATAGTTCCTGCCCTCATGAAATATACAATGTGGCGGGCGGTGGGGGAGGGACAGAGAGATTAAACAATACATATATAATTACAATTTGAAATACATACGATGAAGACAAAGAATGGGGCAGGGGGGCTTAAGAGAAAAGTACTCTTTAAAAAGACAAGGATTCTTAGTGAAAGTAAGATTTAAGCTAAGACCACTGAAGAATCCTAAGCAGGAGAATTTGATTGATGATGATTTATTGAGAAAAGGGCTTGCGTTGGATGCAAAGCATACTTTTATTATTATTGTGTATTGAAACAAGGTAGGGTAGAAGCACTCTTAAATTTCTCTAGGTCTGTTAAAGGTAGATGTGTGTTGGTGGTGGGGCAGGGGGTGAAGGTACCTGCCTTGGAAGTTCTTGAATATTCCTTGCAGGCCACTCAGAGTTTGCATGTAGATCCACTGTCCATTTTACACCTGAGGCACAGATAAGAACTCTTCTAAGAAAAATACAGAGAGGACTTTGGGATTTGTGTTTGAGCCTAGACTCTGGATTAAAATTCTTGGACAAAACAGAGGCTGTAGAGGCTGTACTCCACTCTTAGTAGGAAGGGGCTGTGGGAAATCTGCTTGCTTTTCAGGGAGGGAAGGTAGCCATTTTGTGTGAGACTTTGGGTGGTGACCCACAGATGTTTTCTCATTTGGGAACTTTCCCCAGATTCTTCCAAATAAGGGGGCTTTATAAACTAATAAAGCCAGGTGCCCTTTGGGAGCCTCATAAATTGTAAATCCTGGAGGTCTCTGACTGAGATTCCTTTCAACACTTGAACCCACCATTCTTAGACCCCCTCCCCCATCTTCCCAGTCTAACATGGCTGCTGGAGAGTCGTGATCATATCACCTTTCCAGGAAGCTGGATGCAGGCAAGGCAAGTGAAGAGTGCATCCTTCCCATGTAAGGTGCCTTCCGGGAAATCCTTTCTGACATACCGGCTACTATTTTATTGCCCAGAACTTCAGGAACATGGCCCTTTCTGGGTGTAGGAGAGACTCTGGAGAAGGGTCTTTTACCTCAGGCAGGAGTAATGCTCAGATAATATTCTTGAGTTCTATTCTTCAGGAAAAAGGGGAGAATGGCTATTGGGATAGCCACACCGTGGAATGCCCCTTCTCCACTTCTCCAGGGACAAATCCTTTCAAGACAGAGCTTAAACATGACTGCCTCTGCAGCACGGTCCCTGATTCCTCTAAGCTCATTAATCCTTCCCTTCTCTGTGCACACCTGAGCCTCAGTTTTTGCCTTTTTTAGAAAAGTTGCCATATTTTATTATCACGAATGTGTGTGTGCGTGTGCGTGTGCGTGTGTGTGTGTGTAGGGGGGATTTGCCTCCTTTGGTGAACCCCAGAACCCTGTGGCCAAGACTGGGTCTTAGTCATCACCCCGTTCCCTCCTTGTTTCAGCCAGGCTGTACCTCGCTAGGGCCCCACAGCCACATTTCCCCACTGCCTGAGCGCTTTCTCAGTGAGTCTGTGCCCAGCTACAGTTGCTTGATTGGCACTTGGACTCGGCTGTGGCAGAGAAAATAGACTCTGTTGCTGCCCTGACAGGAAGCAAAGTGTGTGCATGTGTGTGTGTGTGTGTGTGTGTGTGTGTGTTTGAGTGATTAAAAAAAGCAGTTTACCCAATAGTTGCCTGGAGACAGTCAGCGATTGGACACTCAGAGGGTGATTTCTCTGTTGGTCCTTGGGTGAAGATATTCTTTAGGGTGCTAAGCCTCCCTTCAAGTTGGACTGGCTCCTTGAACTTGGAGTTCCTGGCTGCAAGGCTGGAGAGCAGACATCTCTTTTCTTTAAGTAAACATGCCCCCAGCATTTGGCCCTGGGACTCTCACCTTCTCTTTCTTTCCCTAAGTCAAAGCAAACCTCTTTTTCACCTGTTATAGAAGTGTAGCTAATTCCCACTTCTTAGGATTAGGGAAAGATAGAGCACTTCCAGTGATAGTGAATCTAAAAAGAAATGGAAGAATTTTTATTATAGTGGTCACCTGTATGAGTTCTTATTAGGCAGGTATTTTTAAAGGAAAATAACCCAAAATGACTGACTAGTAGCTGGTATCAGTAAACGACCACGGCTGTGACTATTAATTGTCATGACCCAGTGGGAGCACTGAGAAATAGCATCCCCTCCTCCTTTACATGGAAAAAGAAAAAAGTTGCCTGTGGAGCTGAATGTTGTCATCAGCCAACAGATGAGGTTGCCACCTGTTCCCTAAGGGACCATGCAAGATGTCATAAATAGGAGGGGCCAGTGGCCAGTAGAAGCCTGATTCATTATGCTGTTAGAGTTGACAGAGTGTGATAATAGTGATAAAAATGGCTAGTTCAGTGCCAAATAAAAATAACAGCAAACACACTTCTGGAACACTTACCACATACAAGTGGTAGTCTAGGTGCTTTCTTGAGTTCATGAGGTGGTACATTATATATAGAACAAACATCCAGCACAAAATGGGAGCACGGAAATGGTAACTGATATGCTTGGAGCCACACAGATCATCAGTGGCAGAGCTGGGATTTGAACCCAGGCAAACTGGTTCCAGAGCTTGGACTGGTGACGGCCATGTCCCGCTGCCTTATCCTTAACAACTGCTCAGTATGTATTTACTCATTGGAAAAAGTACCTTTGCGGACCCGTTAGAAGTAAAAGCGATTTGGGTCCCAAAAAGTATTTGGGACCCGTTAGAAGTAAAAGCGAAACTTCTAAAAAGATCACGATCCCAAGTAACTACCTAACCAAGCAGGTGACCTGCCTCTCTCCCTCTCTCTCTCCATTCCCTTAATGGTTCAAGATGCTGTTTATTGAGCATCTTCTATATACATAGCACCGTTAGTTGTGAGGAAACAATTTCTTCTGTATGGCTCCCAAGCACACTTTCTGAAACTGGAGCCCTTTCAATGTTTTTTAAAAGATAAATGTCAGGAGGGTGGTTAGGACTATGATGAAAAATCATTACAGGAGCCCAATGAACCATCGTCAGGGGGTGGAACCATTTTTATTCCCTTTCACTTCACATCCCCTCCCCCAACCTTTTTGTCCTTGATTGGGACCTGACGCCCCCACTGGATTCAAATAGTCCTCGATGCTGAGATCCAGACTGGAATGATTATAAACAAGGGGAAGGAAAATGTGGATTTAGGGCGTCTCCCTGCCAGGCACTGTTAGGTTCTTTGCATATAGTATTCTGTTTAGTCTTTGTGTAACACAGATATCTGCTGCCCCCTGTCCCAGTTTGAGGTTCTCTACTGTGCCTGTTTCAATAAATTTCACTCATGTTAAGACTGGCAGGCCTGATCCCACGTAGCTCCTGAGTCCCCACATGGTACCCACATGATAGTCCTTCTTTTTTTTTTTTTTTTTTGAGACGGAGTCTTGCTCTGTCACCCAGGCTGGAGTGCAGTGGCGCAATCTCGGCTCACTGCAAGCTCCGCCTCCCGGGTTCACCCCATTCTCCTGGCTCAGCCTCCCGAGTAGCTGGGACTACAGGCGCCCGCCACCGCGCCCGGCTAATTTTTTTTTGTATTTTTAGTAGAGACGGGGTTTCACCGTGGTCTCGATCTCCTGACCTTGTGATCCGCCCGTCTCGGCCTCCCAAAGTGCTGGGATTACAGGCGTGAGCCACCACGCCCGGAGATAGTCCTTCTTTTGGCCTCATCTGGCACCTCCCAACAGCAGCTCCACTCTTAGACCTCTCGTGTGGCACAGGTTCTGGTGTTCTGAACAAATACAGTTGGCTATTTTATAATGTGGGTTTCTGTAATGAGGATTATTACATATGCGATTGGGAAATAGGAGAAGCATGCTTGGAAAGGTGCAAGTTGCGATGGTTCGTGTGAGATTTTTATGAGCACTTGCGTATTTTGCACCACCAAATAGCAGTAGTTGAAAACAAAATAGGATAGTAGAAGTGAACACAACCAGCCAGGAGGTGAACACCCCTCTTCTTGCTCTAGACTCCATTTAGCTTTGTGTTGATTGAAAGGTCTGGTTTTCCCAGATCTTTCTGCATTTTCCTCTTATCTCCATAACACAGCAGCCTCGGTCTTTCCTCACACCCTTCCACCATGCACTCTGGCCCCTGCCTTTTTGTGAAATCCTCCGTTCTGTAATAGGAAATAGAAAACATCTTTTTATCTGTGCTGGTAATTTTTAGTGTTCTTGTTTTTGTTAGGGCTCTGGTTGCAAAGTTGAATGGGGTTTGGGCCTTTTACATGAACTCTGTATTTTCCATAAGCCCTGTTATTTTTAGTGTGTGATTTTGTAGGATACAAGGTTTTTGGCTGTCTGTCTTAGTTTGGGACATTATTCATACATTTACAGGAATATGGATACTGTTTTATGGTAGAAATACTTAGATATTAATATTTTGTGCGGATAGTATCTCTCACACACTCACCTACACAGATGCATAAAACAATACCTTAAAGATTCCCAGTGCTGGACTGGGATCTTGGGTCATATGGAAAACTTTTTCTTTAGAAATTTCACATTTCCTTTCTGCTGTCAGAAGACCTTGGACAACATTTCCAGGAGAAGCTTCTCTTGCCTTTGGAGGAGGTAGTTGAATATTGTCCGTGTGTGTGTTTTTCTGATCCATTTTTCTTTGGGATTTTGTGCCTGGGTACTACATAAAGCAGCACTCTTTTCACCCAGGGAACCTACAGGAGTTACTTATTGTGAGTGAGAAACTCAAGTGAGTTGGAAATGAGGAAACTGAGACTTGAGGGTTGGCGATTTTACTGCAGGTCAGTGACTTCTTGGCTGCAATTATTCCTGTTCTCTGGAGCCCTGTCTACACTAGTATATGAGTATTGGCAATTTGTCTCAGTTTGGGACATCATTCATTCATTCATCATATAGTTATTGAGCATGTCCTAGGGACTCAGTAGTATGAGAGACAAATGTGGGATTTCCATTCCATCTGGAAGGACGTATGCTGAGCACAGAATCACGCGTGTGATGCATGTTCAGAAAGGGAAGAGCAAGTTGGTCTGGAACACGAAGAGGACTGGGATCTCCTTTGGTCTAAGGGGCAACAGGACAGCCTCTCTGAGGAAGTGCTATGTAAGCCGAGACCCCAAGGATGAGCAGGGGTTGGCCAGCAAAAATGAGCAAGAAATCATGTTCTAGGCCGACACTTAAGGCTGTGTGGAGACTCTAATGGAAGAGCTGAAGGAGACCAGTGAGGGAGGAGCTTTGGGAGTCGGTACAAGGGAGGTGCAGGATGAAGCTGGAGTGTCCTGCAGGAAAGCTGCATGGTCCTGGCACCGAAGACAGGAATCCTCTGTGCTGCTTGGCCCGGCCTGGGCCATGGCTGGCCTTGTCTGGGAGGACAGCAGTTGGATTTTCTCCAAACTCTCTCAAATTACTATAGTTCCTGACAAAAGAATAGAAACATAGCTAACATTTATGAGAGCTTATGGCTTGGCAAACTCTGTCCTAAGCACCTAACTTTTCAACCATCCTATGAGCTAGCTACAAACTCTATTACTACCATCAAACGTAGAAATGAGTGAATGGCTAAGGGTTATACAGTCATTAGGTGGTAGAGCTGATCTTCAAACTCATGCAGTCTGGCTGCTTTACCTATACTCCTAACCACCATGCTATGGGGTATGATATGGTTTGGATTTATGTCCCTGCTCAAATCCATGTTGAATTGTAATCCTCAATGTTGGAGGAGGCACCTGGTGGGAGGTGATTGGATCATGGGGGCAAATTTCCCACTTGCTGTTCTTGTGATAGTGAGGGCGCTCTCGTGAGATCTGCTTGTTTAAAAGTATGTAGCACCCTCCCCTGCTCTCTCTTCCTCCTGCTCCTACCATGCAGGACATGCCTGCTTCCCCTTCTGCCATGATTGTAAGTTTCCTGTGTCTCCCCAGCCATGCTTCCTGTAGAGCCTGCAGGACTGTAAGCCAATTAAACCTTTTTTCGTTATAAATTACCCAGCCTCAGGTAGTTTTATATAGCAATGTGAGAATGGACTAATACAGGGTGCAAATTCTGGCTATTGACCAAGGGTGTCCGTGAGGGATATTGATGAGGGGGAACAGCAGTAAAGAGCTGGGGGCAGGAGGGTAGAGGTAGGGGATGCCTAAGGATGCTGGAGGCCAGTGTTGGCTTTAGACATGTTTTCTATATTTTAAAAGAAACTCCAAAAATAAGTCCTCTCACCTTGACAGTTGTTGCCACCTGGGAAGGACAGTGATTGTGTACAAAGAGGGCTCCAGGCGTCTCCCAAACCTCACATTCTAATGTGTAGGGACTCTGGTTCCCAAGCAGCCTGATGAACCCTGGTATTGCTCTGACATGATAGGCCACTCATTTTTAACTGCCATCAAGAGTTGTAAGTAGTATAATATATTTAAAAATGTATTTCTTATTTGATTTTAAACTCTGTGTGTGTGTTTAATAATTTTTTCATTCTATTTTTGTTTTGTTTTAGTTAGCATTCTTATGGTTGCAAGCAACAGAAATCCAACCAAAACTGGCTCCAAAAAATAGACAGTTGATTGCTCATTGACGGTCTGGAGGTAGATCCCTACTTCAGACAAAGGCTGACTCAGCAGCTCAATGATATCAGTAAGGACCTGGATTTTCTCTGTCTTTCCACCATGCTGTGCACTGTGTGGCTTTATGCTCTGGCTTTACATGGGGCCTCCACACCTGCCCTACCCCACTTCAGAAGGTCCAGGGTTTTCCACTGAGGGCTGGCTGGGAAAGAGTGACTCCAGTCCTCAAGTTCTCTTTACACCCTGGGCAGAGAAAGAGAAAGAGAACACATTCCTCATTCACGATCACCAGGGGAATAGATGAGTTGATTAGCCTAAGCCAATCAGACTTCACCTGGTCCATCCCTATCAAAGATGCTGGCTGCTACCCAACAGAGAAGCAGTGAATTCCCTAGAGGAAAATCTGGGTGCTTTTAGTAGAAGAATGGGTAAAGTGGATGCCAAAGAGGCTACCACCAATTGTTACTAACATTTTATTAAAAATTTGGTAATATACATGAACACACACAGATGATAAGGGAAGGAAGGAAATAATTAAAATGAACTATTCAGAACAGTGACTACTTCTTGGAGGGGAGTATAAGATTATAAGCTGGGAGTGGTTAAAAAGAGGCATTAATAGATTGTTTTATTCATATTTTTACAAGACTAGAACAGTGCTATTTTTAGAGATATCGCTGAATGTCAAGTGCCAAACCCACACCTAATTGGTTCTGTTAGGTGTAAAAATGCAATTGAACAAACTGGATTGATTTTTGAACTGTTGATTAAAAAATAAAAATGTTCATTCTGGGTACTTCAACTCTGTTTTCTTCTCAATATATATGAACCTTTACACTGAATTATTGTAGCTTTAAAAAGATGTTAGAAATGACAGTATCCAATACCAGTATCTGATTTGTTTTTTCCCATTTAATTTCATATTTCTCAGGTAAAGATATATATTTTTTGGAGCCTGAAGCCTAGAAATAGCAAAACCATGCAGTTGCTGTTCATCGGACACTCTGGGTCCGGGGGTGTGCAGCTCTGTGCCTGAGCAGTCCCCAGGCATGTGGGGCCTTTCTAAAAGTGGATACAGCGGCTGTTGCCCACTGATCCTCCGTGCTGAGTGACCCAGATTGGCACAGCGCAGCTGGGTTCTACCAGGGCGAGTACGGGAAAGAGGAGTAAAAATAAAAACTGGTTGGATGGCTTAGGTGGAGTCATGATACTTGAAAGCTCACAGGTTACTTTGCTGATTCTTGGGCAGATTTTTCCTTTTTTCTTTTTTGAGGGGATAGTGATGATTCCAATAACAGTTTTCTATGTTTCTTGGATTTGGCAAAATAGTTTCATACAGAACAGCAAAATGAAGTGAGGGGTGCTTTTTCTATATGTAGAAAATATGTTTTTTTTGAGATGAGAACGTTTTGCCCTTGACATGAGTTTCCTATTTACTCTATTCAACATTCAAGTCTTTAATAAACTCTTCCCCAAAGGTATCTCTTTTATGGAGTTACTTTCTGAATGAAGACATTTCTGTCTTTTTTTGTTAATAGAATGAAATGTACTTGCCATTATAGTTTCTATATAGTTTTCTATGTTATCTAAGAAAAATGAGTAACAGTGTTTAGGTATGGTGTCAAGGTATCCACCCAGAGTAGTCGTTCAGTCTCTGCCACTGTTTGGCATTTTGACATTTGTGTTTTTAAAGTATGGATTTGCTAATTTTTGAAGCTTTGGTCCGTACTATTAGAAATTTTGAGGTTTTATTTTTGGTGTTTGACCAAGAGATTTTTTTTTTAATGCAAAAGCAGATTTTATGTAATGTTTTCCTCAGTTATGGATAGCTTTGATAAACTACATGAAATTTTTTCCCTCCTGAATGCTTTGTGGCTTTTAATGTAATCATCTCTCTGTGATCTGTAGACCAATAATTAAATCTCCAAATGGCCTTTGCGTTGCAATAGCAACTGAAAAGAATATTAAATATTTATACTTAATATATATGGGACATGTGGACATAACTTCTTTTAAAGATAAAATATCCTTAAAATACCCTAGTGGTAGGAATATCCTAGTTAAGACACTTTTCTGGGAAAAAGAATTTTCTGGAGTGTTTACATCATGACACTAATTTGGAATAAGAGTTCTTCTAAGAAATTTCTTATGTTTTCATTCATTAAGTTATTTACAAAATCTATTAAGAGACTGCTAATAGCTATGGGTTTCCTTTTGGGGTGATGGAAATGTTCTGGAATTAGATAGTGGTGATAGTTGCCCATGTGTAGTACTTAGTGAAAAACTAAAATATGTTTAATTATAAAAGGGTGAATTTGATGGTATCTGAGTTATATCTTAACAAAAAATCTGCTAAGAGTTCTTAATGTTTTAAGCATGATTTTGAGCTCCCAAGATACGTAAACAAGCACATGAAATTAAGACTTCCAGATGTATTTACAATAATGCAGCATAACAAACCACCCCCAAACCCAGTGGCAGATAGCAATGGTATATTTTATTTTTCTTGCTTATGGGTTGAAGGGGGTCAGCTTGAGCAGCTCTGCTTCAAGTTGTGGGTTGGCTGTACTTGGCTCAAGGCTGTGGGTTACGTTCAAGTCTGTTTCATGTGTCTCCTTTCTTCTTGGACCAGAGGCTACCTGGGAGATGCTCTCTTTATGGCAAATGAATGACAGGTGCTCCAGAACCCAGCCAAAACCATGCAACAAATGGATTTAAAGTCTCCACTTGCATCACATCTACTCACATTCCACTGCAAAAGCAAGTGATGTGGCCAAGCCCACAGTCAGTGGGGCAGGGAAAGGCATTCCACTCACAGTGGGAGGGGAGGGGAGTGGATATTTTTCCAGCAATACACTCATCTACCACAAAGTCTGTTCAGGGTTCCTTGGTGCTGCAAAGGAAGATGTGAACATTCTCCCTGGGTACTGGAATGTTTGAGAGATGGGCATTGGGTTCCTTGGTGTCTTGGTTTGTTTTCTGTTGCTATAACTAAACACCACAGGCTGGGTAATGTACAAAGAAAATAAACTTATTTCTTACAATTCTGGAGACTGGGAAGTCCAAGGTCAAGGGGCTGCATATAGTGAGGGGCGTTCTTGCTAGTGGAGACTGCAGAATCCCGAGGTGGTGCGGGGCATCACATGGCAAGAAGGGCTCACTAGAGACGGCCAAACTGGTTTTGGTAAGAGACCCACTCTCGTGATAACTAACCCACTCCCTTGGTAACCCATTATTCCAGTAATTCATGAATGAATTAATCCAATCATGAGGGCCGAATGCTCGTGACCAAATCACCTCCCAAAGGTTCTATTTTTCAACACTGCTGCACTGGGGACCAAGTTTTCAACACATGAATTCTGGGGTACACACTTAAGTCATAGCACTTGGGTTGAGTCTTGAAAAATTAGCAAGCATTGTCAGTTGCATGGGACAGTAAGGGTGAGGAGAGGTGACAGCAACGGCTAGACCTTGAAGGTAGCATGAGCAGAGGCACGGAGGTGTGTGGTAGCAGAGTGCACTTGGAAAGCAGCAGAGCTGGGACATAGCATTTGGAGAGTGCTGCTGGAAGAAGACACACTGGGTCACATCAGCAGAGGCCTTGTGTGCCATGCCTGAGGGTTTGGTGCTGGAATTAAATGGGCTGGGCTCAGAGTCAGCCTGAATCACAAACTTGGCTCTGCCATTTACTAATGCTGTGACTGTGGGGGAAGTTATTTGGCCTCTCTGTGCTTTACCTCTTAATCTGTGAAATGGTGAGGGTATTTTTAGCTACCTTGTGAATTGTGATTAGGATTAAATAAATTAATATACTCAGTGCTTGATATAAAGTCAAGTGCTCAATAAGTTTTAGCTGCTGTTAGTATTTTTTAATGGAGTTTAGATTTTATTTGTAAGCAGTGGGGTATGACTTAAAAGTAAGAAAGGGATGTGATTATATTTTGGCAAGATGACGTTGATTTAATATTTTCTTTTCTTTTCGTTTTTAAAAATAAGCATGTAATAATAATTACTGCCTCCCTGCTAGTGAATAGCTCTGGCTCAGCAGTTCTCAACTGTGGCTACACATTAGAATTATTTGGGAGCTTTTGATTTAAAATGATCTGGATCAGAGCCTGAGCATTGTTATTTTATAGACGTTTTCCCCCGAGTGATTGCAATGTACAGCCAGGCTGGAGAACACAGCAGATGACAAAACAAGTGAGTAAGTTGCACTGGGTGATACTGGCAGATCTAAGATTTAAAACTTGTTTGAATGGTTATGTGGGGGTGTGTGAAGTGATGTGCATCCTGGGAATACAGTTATATTTTTTCTGCCAGCAACATCATTCCTAGTTCACATGATGGAATAAAATAATCAGTATTTTATGGTGCACTCTAAAGAGTAGTAGAATGTTCTAGATACCTGAGCAAATTTGACCACAGCTTCTTTAGGAGAATCATATTTTCTGCACTGAATCACAGATATCCCTGAGTGTAAAGTCACATCACAATCAGTCATTCTCCTTTGTATGAATGTCCTCATTTATTCATTTATTCACTAAACAGATCTTGAACACTTACTGTGTGCCAGGTAGGTACATTTAATGTCCAAGGCACTGAATGCCAGACACTGAATGCCCAAGGAAGAACTTAACCTTATTCTTAACCTAATATCTTAATATAGATTCTAGCACCAAGTCAGTGATTCTCTGTCCCATAGAGGAGACAAACAGGTGCACAAAAGTGGAGGCCAAGATAATGAAACTTAAATAACTGTACAGCACAGCACCAACCAATCAGAGCAGACCCAGTCACAGTAGTGCCCGCCATGGTGAGTACTGGCTGTCTGTCAGCTCCAATTATTGGTAATACCAAGTGCAATGTTTTAAACACCTGAAGAGGAATGTAAACAAGAGGGAGCAGAGAGAAGGGAACCACTTTTATAATTCCAAATTCATGTTTCCCTCACAGAGGGAGCTGAATTGGTGTGGTTGGCTATACCAGTTTTCCATCCCGTCCGGTATACATACCCCTTGCCAAGTGACTGCAGTTCTTCTCCCTGAAGAGGTGGAGTCTATTTCCTGACTCCTTGGATGTGGACAGGCCCTCTGACTTGCTTTGGCCAGTAGAATGCAGCAGAAGTGATGAGGTACCCGTTCCAAGCTTAGGCTGTAAGACACCTTGGGTAATTCTGCTTGTTCTTGCTCCTCTGTCATCACTGTGACAAGATGCCCCAGATAGCCTGCTGGAGGATGAGAGACCTGGACAAAGCCAAGTTGCCCCACTTGCCCCAGACAAAGCTGTCCTAGATCAGCTAATAGCCAGCCAGCACCTACAGTGAAGTTTCTCAGCAGAAGCACTTTGCCGTTAGGGGTTGGATCATTGTTTGTTTTGGGGAGTTGTTCATTTTAGGATGGTTAGCATCATCCCTGGCCTCTACTCACCCGATCGCAGTAGTATGCCCCCAGCCAAAGGTATGACAACCAAAAATGTCTCCAGACATTGCCAAATGCCCCCGAGGGGCAAAACAGCCTCTGGTTGAGAACTTATGCTCCAAACTTATGAGTGTGTCCAGCTAAGATCAGCAGCGCTACCTAGTTTCTGACCGCAGATACATGAGCAGTAAATGCCTAGTGTTGTTTACCACTGAAGCGTGTGGTTATTTGTCTCATAGCATTGTTGTGGAATAGGTAGCTAATACAGTGATCAAAAACATGGAAACATGGAAGTGGGAGATGGAACTGGACAATTGGAAGTAGTTCAGTTGGGTGGGAACTTGACAAGTAGATTTGTAGGTAGAGTTGGGTTAGTGTGAAGTACAGAAGAGGCTAGAAAGCTAGGGTAGGCTGTATCCATGGAGACTTTAGGTGCCTTGGCATGAATTGGGGACTTGGTTATTCATGGGCAGGGGGAGGGGTGCTGTCAGAGGTTTTAGTTATGTATTTATAGCTGAGGAAAAAGGGTTATCAGTCTGTACTGTAGGCAGCAGTAGGGAGGGGGAATTGGAAGCGGGAGGGAAGACTCTGCAGTAGTTGGTTGATTCATACATAAGGCCTGAATTAGGGAATTAGGAGAATGATCATAGGTGTGGAAAGGAGGGGAGGGCTCTGAGGCACGTTTGGTGTAAAATGGATGCAACTTGGTAACCTGTACATTGCTACCTTTGCATATTTGGTTTCCCCTGTCTCAAAGGCTCCCTCTTCTCCAGTGGTGCTCTACTCAACTGTCAATACTCAGTTCAACACTCGGGGAAGTCTTTTTGCTAGTCTTCCATGTCTTGTGAAGGCAGAGTTTATATGACTGTCACCTTTGTTTTTTTGATACAGAGTCTCGCTACCATCGCCTGGCCTGGAGTGCAGTGGCGCAATCTTGGCTCACTGCAGCCTCCACCACCTGGGCTCAAGCAGTCCTCCCACCTCAGCCACCCAAGTAGCTGGGACTGCAGGTGCATGCCAGCACCTGGTTATCTTTTGGTATTTTTTAAAAGGTGGGGTCTTGCCACATTAGCCAGGCTGGTCTTAAGCTCCTGGGCTCAAGTGATTTACCTGCCTCAGCCTCCCAAAGTGTTGGGATTACAGATGTGAACCACTATGCCCAGCCATGCTAATCTTTTTATCATTGAATTGTCCATCTTATATTTGAACTAATAATCAGTTTTAAGTCTGTCTCTTCCATATTGTTAGCTGCTAATTCACTTATTAAGCACCCTTTCTATGTTTGGCCTGGTGGTAGGTGCTTGGGACACAGTGGTGAGTTAGAGAGATATAATTGCTGATTTCTTGAAGCATATAGTCTAGTCTCCCCACTAGATAAACAGGCAATTACTGTACATGCTGTAATGGGGGAAGTAAAGAAGGGTTTAGGAACATACAGGACAGACAGCCTGGAATGTGTGGGTGCCAGTGAAGACCTCATGAGAGCAAAGTGATGAAGGGGTAGGATGTGGTGTAGGGAGGAGTTAAAACCAGGGAACTGTGGGCTTTGTGGCTCTGGATTAAGAGAAAATAGCACATTTGAGGAAAAGAAGAAAATTCAACATCATTGTAAAGGGTCTTGTAAACTATGATCAGAGCTGTGTTGGGAAAAATCACTGATTGATTTTCAATCCTGCTGCAGAACAGAACCATTGTATGGTGCTTTTAATAGTAGAGAGACCTGGGCCCCACTCCAAGCCTGTTTAATTACTATGACCAGAGCATGTGGCTCGGAGATACACACACACACACACACACACACACACATATATACACACACACTATATATATATATATGTATGTGTATGTATGTATTTAAGGCTCCGTAGGTGATTCTGGTGTGTGACCAGGGTTGAGAGCTGTAGGGCTATGTGGAGAGCAAGAACTAGAGTAGAGGAGCAAGACTGGAGGCAGGGACACCAGAGAGACAAAGAGTAATCCAGGTGGTGATTATGGAAGTTCAACCCAGAGTAGTTCAAGTGGGACTGGAGAAAGCATGTATAGATTAAGAGATATTAGGAGTTAGAACACATAGCACTTAAGGTTGATTGAATGTAGGGGCCTGGAGGGGCGCAGTTCAAGAAAGGCTCCCAGTTTTCGGCACAACCACAGAGTGGAAGGTTGTGCTTGTCACTGATCTAGGAAATGTTAGAAGAGGAGCAGTTATTTAATGAGAAAGGTAAGGTTTTTAGGTTTTAGGTGAGTTTGAGATGCTCATGGAACCTCCAAATAGCATTGTCCATTAGTTTATTGACTATAAGAGTCTGGAGTTCAGGAGATGTATCTAGCCCGGGGAACTATAGGTCAGCACCGTCCATCTTACTTACACTGGAGCCCATGAAAATGAATGAAATTGACCAGGGAGCAGGTGAAAAGTAAAAAGAGAACTGTAAAGAATAACATTTAAGGGATGAATAGAAAGAGGAACCTGCAGAGAAACTGAGATAGGGAAGTCAGAAACGTGGACAATTAAGCGGGAGAACTCCTAGTTGTTAAATGTTAAAGACAACTAATAGTATCAGAAGCTAAGGCAAGAGGAGTTTTCAAGAAGGAAGGGAGGAACACAATTGTCAGATGCTGCCAGGAAGGTAAATAAGGAACTGAAAAGTGACTGCTGAATATGGCTGAAAATGTTGTTAGAGATCTAGGCTGGAGTCATTTCAGTGGAATGGTGGGGCAGAAGCCAGACTGCAGGGGGCTGAACAGTGAGTAGGAGGTGAGAGGGGTTAGACAGGGAGGGGTCCTTCACATTACGTCCTACTTTCTTGGCCATCACAGAATCCTCAACAGTCAATAAACTTTGAATAAGTGAAAGTGTGGGTATTGGAAGAGTAAGGATTAAGTTGATGCAACATTTTTAGCCTGACTGGTTGGGCACATGGCAGTGGCATTTGCTGAGATTTGAAGCAAAACCAGAAGAAAGGGCTGAGCTTGGTTTTCTGTGTTAGATATGCAAAGGAGAAGATGCTAAGTGTAGTTGTAGATATACTAAGTTTGGTGCTCTTTTTCTGATTATTCTGTAAGTATAGCATTGTCTTCAAAGTCACTCCAAATACTACCAAGTATTACTTGGTGTTGATCAGAAGTAGGATTTCCCCTCAACTTTGTATGCTTGAAAATGTGATAGAACTTGAAAAAAAGAGGAAATATAGGAATTTAAGAAAAAAGTCTGAACAGCATCATTTTGGGATATAAGTGAAGCAGAACTGATAGAAAGGGGAACACATCCTCTTTGCCTAAGGAAGTTGGACTAGTTGTACCTCTGTTATGGCATTTAAAAATTGTATATTTAATTTTTCAGTGTATTTAACTTCTCTTTGTCCTCTTGAAGTTGGGAACATTCGGTGGTACTCTGAACCAGTGGGTAATTGTGACCTGGCGCTGTGCCTCTTGGGCCAGCTTTTGTTTCCTTAATGAATGCACTTCCTTCATCTGTTAGTGATAAGCAGGCAAGTGAAGAATTCTTATCTGCATCTATGGATTGAACATCTGTTTCTATTCCACTGTGTTTCAGTTTTAACTTCTTTGCTTAGAAATTAATGTGAGCAAGTGAGCCTCCTCTTTTGTAAAGTCATTTTGGATTGAGAGTATTTGTTATCTGAGCATTTTATATGCATTAAATTGATAATTTAGAATTTTTTCTAATATTTTGAGTGATGCAGAAATCATCATCATGGGTTCTCTTAAATGCCTGTGACAGTGGGTTTATTAAAAAAATGTAATTTTGTGCATGGAGATTATTGGAGGGATACCAAATTTATCCTATGGGTGTTCAATTTTGTCAGAGAGTTATGATAAATTTTATTCTGCATATTAAAAATGTTCAAGAAAGGAAAGCAAAAAATCACCATGGCAACTCAGTAGAATACCATTATTTTGTTTTTCTGAAAGGAAAATTCTAAATCTGAGTAATGAGGTATGAGAAAAGAGCAGTGCAGATTGTGTCTCTGGCTTCCAGGAAGTGAGCTCATAAAAGAATGGATTTGATGCCCTGGGTGACTCAGTGTTATTTAGGGCCCCATTTCTTTTTTCTCATAAGGAAGAGCTATAAAAAGGTGGCATATATATTGACACTACTAAAACAGATCTGCCAAAGAGCCTGTTGAATTTTTCTTTATTATGCAACTTTTTGGAGCCAACCGTAAGTGTCAAGGCTGAGAATGAATGGAGAGCTGTAGGGGTTGGTGGGGGAAGGTTCTTAAGATGTCATCACACCACTTTTGACACTTCAGCACTGAAAGAGTGCTACTAGGGTGAGTTTGATTAGAATGATTCTGGCAGAGTGTCAAAAAAGAAACAATACATAGTCAATGAATTGATACATTGATCAGTAGTAAAAAGTAGAATCAAGCCATGTACCATTTTTGTAGAGAGACTAGTGGGCCAATCAGTTGTCAACACGGCATCCAGTTGTAGCACCAAACTGGTCATCTAGAACTCAGTGTCTGACCTGTAAATCGTTGCTATTTCAGGGCTTCTGTTACCCCTCTTGGGGAAGCACCAAAGGACCTACAGGAACATCAGTATTCCATAGAGGAGGGATGAAGTGCTCAGGCATAGACCTGACTGACAAGGCTGGAAGTAGCTTGGGAAAGTTACTTAACCTCTCCAAACATCAGTTTTCTTATCTATGAAATGGTTATGGTTATAATACCTATCTGATAGGGTTGTTTTCAGGAATACATGAGTTAATATATGTAAAACATTAAAAGAAATGCCTGAAACATAGTAAGCACCAATTATTAGCTCTAATTATTGAAGAATCTACAAGTGATGCTTTTTTTGGCTGTGACTTTTCTAAATTGGATATGTTTATGAAATGGACAGGCAAACAATTACTTTTTGTTGTTGTTCTTTGGTAATTACTTTGTAATAAGTTAAAATGGGATGGATATAAATGGGGAGGGGATATATTGAAACCCAATTTTCAGTCACATGGCGTCATGTGGGATACTGAGAGATAACTGACACATGGAACATTCTGGTCTGTAGCATTTAGGGAAAATACGGATATTTAGCAAAGACGTATCTAAGGGACAGCCTAGGTAACTTATCAGTTCAAGAGTGAGGTTTCTGATGTGCATGACATCCAGGGGTGAGATTTCTGCTGTTATATGGTAGGAAAAGGAATTGCATGCTATTTTCTTTAATTGTTTTTAGCCAAAGTAACTGTTATAGCTGTATGCTATGGTAAAACACTGCAGCTTTTGGTTGTTAGGAAACCATTGGGTTATCTGGGCTCTTCTTTTTCCCAAGTTCTGAAGATGAAGAGCTGGCTATCAGAAGGTACAAAAAGAATAAAACAGTTTGTGACTTCTGAGACAAAAATTGTTATCCATAACAATAAATACTCATGTATACTGTATTTTTTAAAGTTAAACAATATTTATTTTCATTTGTCTTATTGGAAATGATGAAAATACAGAAAATGAGGATGTACAGATAATGTACATGAGAGTGAGATGTATGAGAATGTACAGATAACATACATGAGAACATACACTGTTCTGTACGTAGAATGTACATAGAATGTATGTACATTCATTCATAATACTTTTGCACAGAAATCTACTTACATGAACATTTTCTGGGTACATACACATTGATGTAAATGGGATTCATATGCTTTCTATTTTAAAGTACATTATAAATACATTTACTTTACAGTGAATATACATCTCCTATATAATTGAGCAATTCATAAAGTAATCAAAGGATAGACCAAAAAAAGTATTGAATCATTATTCTTTATCAATGTGTAGATTATTTCCAATTTTTATGAACATGTTCTTAAGTAACAGGACTGGGCACTTGCCAGCCAGGCAGAACAGTGAGCCTCCTTCAACCTAAAGGGTTATTTATTTTAACAGAGCCAAGGCAGCAGCTTCTCTGTGCATATGTACCTCTGGGAAGATTGTTTTCTGATGAAGGCATGGTTTCATTCAGCATTTGATGACAGATCCACACCAGTTTAGTGAAAGAGATATAGTCATGTTCAGTGATGCACCAAGGAAGGGCAGGTTATTACCTTGGAAGTCTACATTTGGCAACTATTTCACAAATTTTGTCAGTCAAAACTTGATATGAAGATTCTTAAAAATTTAACTTGGCCAGGCATAGTGGCTCAATGCCTGTAATCCTAGCACTTTGGGAGGCCGACGCAGGTGGATCACCTGAGCTCAGGAGTTTGAGACCAGCCTGGGCAACATGTGAAACCCTGCCTCTACTAAAAATACAAAAATTAGCCAGGTGTGGTGGTGCATGCCTATAATCCCAGCTACTCAGGAGGCTGAGGCAGGAGAATCGCTTGAACCCAAGAGGCGGAGGCTGCAATGAGCTGAGATCATGCCACAGCACTCCAGCCTGGGCGAAAGAGCAAGACTCTGTCTCAAAAAAAAAGTTAACTTACCATGGACCCAGTAATTCTACTTTTAGTAGCTACCTTAGAGAATTGAAAACATATGTACCTACAAAAACTTGGTCATGAGTGTTTCTGGAAGCATTATTCATAATAGCCCAAAAGTGGGAACAGCCCAAATGTCTATGAATGGTGAAGGAATAAAGGTGGTATATCCATACAATGGAATACTCTACTATTTGGCAATTAAAAGGAATGAACTACCAAACCTCAAAAACATTATGCTAAGTGAAAGAAACCAGATGCGAAAGACTGTAGATTGTGTTATTCCATTTATATGTGATGTCCAGAAAAGGCAGATCTATAGAGACAGAAAACAGAGTTGCCTGGGCTACAGATGGGTGTAATGATTAACTGCTCATGGGCAGGAGGAATCTATTGGGGATGATGGAAATATTCTAAAACTCATTTGTAGTGATGGTTGCACAATTCTATAAATTCACTAAAACTTATGGAATTGGACTTTTACAATGGGTGAATTTTGTAGTATGCAGGTTATGCATCCATAAAGCTTTTTTTTTTTTTTTTTGAGACAGAGTTTCACTCTTGTCACCCAGGCTGGAGTGCAATGGAACGATTGTGGCTCACTGTAACCTCCGCCTCCCAGGTTCAAGTGATTCTCCTGCCTCAGCTTCCCGAGTAGCTGGGATTACAGGCACCCCCCACCATGCCCAGCTAATTTTTGTATTTTTACTAGAGACGAGGTTTTGCCATTTGACCAGGCTGGTCTCGAACTCCAGGCCTCAGGTGATCCACCAGCCTCGGCCTCCCAGAGTGCTGGGATTACAGGCATGAGCCACTACAACCGGCCCATAAAGCTGTTTTTTTAAACATAACAAATGGTATTTGATATTAAAACATTGAAAAGGAAATTGATAAGATATCTATAGTACTTTTGTGTTTTTTGACTGGGAGGAGGCCAAAGTGCAACTTTCTTTGGTCATCTCATATCCTGATTCCTCTGACACCAGCTGCCTCTCCCATACCACCTAAATTTGACCCCAGTGAGATCAAGGTTGTATATCTGAGGTGAACCAGTGGCAAAATCAGAGCCACGTCTGCCCCTGGCCTCTAAGATCAGCCCCCTGGGTCTTTCCCCATCAAGGTTGGTGAGGACATTGCCAAGGCAACCAGTGGTTGGAAATGTCTGAGGATTACAGTGAAACTGATCAGGCCCAATTTGAGGTGGTACCTTATACCTCTGCCCTCATCATCAGAGCACTCAAGGAACTATCAAGAGGTAGAAATAGAAAAATAAACTCAGTAGAAATATCACTTTTGATGAGATTGTCATCAATTTGATGAGATTGACAAATATGGTACCGATCTTTAGCCAGAGAACTCTCTGGAATCATTAGAGAGATCCTGGGGACTGCCCCATCTGTTGGCTGCAGTTGTTGATGGCCACCACCCTCATGACATCGTAGATGACATCAACAGTGACATGGTGGAATGCACAGCTAGTTAAGTAGTACAAAGGAAAATATTTCAGTGAAGATCATTTGACAAGCAACCAGCCAACCAACCAAACAAACAAAAGGACATCAACAGAAGTTCCCAACCTGCCTGCTCATCAGAATCTCTTGGGAAATAAAATTAAATAAAAAAAGAGTCCTGGGCCTGACCTCAGCCTTAGGATTCCTGTTTTCAATGATCTTCCTAGATTATCGGCTAGTCAGGTTGGAAACCACTGCTTTTTTGTGAGCCATTGCTCCAGATCCTAAACTATTCTGAAAAATACCAAGACAGACGTAGTCAACAGGTGCTGATTTCACCTTCCCTTCTGGTGTGAGCTAAATAGATGTCAAATCCCCTGCCTCCCCATGGTTTACCTTGAAAGCCTTTCTTCTCCTGCTTAAAGCTAGACTTGGTGCTTCTTTGCATTCACCTTAAGGAATTGACTCACTGCAGAAGCATCAGCAGCACCGTTTTTTAAAAAAACTGGAGAGACAAAAAAGTATTAGCTGCAGAGCAAACAACATTCCTGCCCTCTCAATTTCTAGGTGCTCTTTCCTGTGACCCTTCTGCCATCTTGCTGTCCTGTGCCTCTCACTCCACTATTTTCTGAAGCTTGGGTGCCCCTGTGTGGTCCAATCTTCGCTCTACCTGCATCTCTGGGGGTGGGGAGGGGGGCGGAGAGAGAGAGAGAGCACGCAATAGTGAGCTCTGGGGGTAGCCTCTCTGCCTCCCTGGAATTCTGGGGAGTACAGTTTTCTTTATCTTGTTGATGAGTTATTGTTTGTTTCTTCTGTGTTTATGTGTTCCGCTTAGTTCAACTCAAGTCAACAAATAGTTCCAGAGTGAATGTAGTGCGTGAGGTCTGCCACGCATGGTGTGCGATGTTACCAAGAGATGCATTATCAGATGCTATGAAGGCACCTAGGCTTTGACAATTAGGGTTGCCAGATTTAGCAAAGAAAAATACATGATGCCCAGTTAGATTTGAATTTCAAATGAATAACAAAATTTTTATTGTAAACACATCACTTTATCTGAAATTAGAATCTAACGTTGTACCCTCTATTTTATTGGACATTCCTAAAGTTTCCGTCAGATCTGGCTTTTCCTTTTGGCTTTTCCACTTGAACAGTTAGGTACTCAGTAGGTTACTTAACATCTGCAAACTTTGGTTTCCTTAATTAAGGCAAATATTACCTGTAAGTGTGGGCTTCCTTCCTTCTCAGTGGACTCCAAGCTCATGGGGAACAGTGGTTAGCCCTGTGTGCCAAGTTTAGAACTTATGCTTACATTTTATTGTCTGGAATATAATCAGATGGCCACACCTAGCTCTAAGAGTGGCTTGGATATGGTCCTTATTCTGGGCAGCCACGTGCCTGAAGTGCCAATTAGGGATTCTCTTATGTGGGAAGAACTCGGGAACAATTAACAGTCTTCGCCACATATTTTTTTTTTCTTCTGTCTGCAATGCTGTTAAATAAATGCTATTGATTAAACACATTTAATGGAATAAAGGCCCCTACCCAATTGCAACAAATCAAGAAATTGTTTGGATCACTGCCAAGGATATAGAGTAGGGGATTATTCTTGGATTCAACTCACTAGCTGACCTGTCCTGCCATATTGGAAAAATATTTTAATCCTTAAGTGCTCTAGCTTTTTCATTTGTGTGAAGTCTGTGTTGACTGGGGTCACAGACATAATTACATTGTGTAGCTGGTTACTGATCCAATTATTGGCAGTTTCAAAATGTGCCACCTGGATTTTATACATCTTCTATTTTCTTGGTGACTGAGTTAAAGTAGAGGTGTATTTTTTGCAGAAATTAGGTTCTAACGTCAGCACATAGAACAAACATTGTGTATAGTTAAAATTACTGAATGTGGGCTGATACAGTGACTCACTTCTAACAGACTGACTAGGGAAAGGGAAAATAACAACTTTACAGTAGAGAAATCTGGCAGACACCACCTTATCAAGTATTCAAGATTAACCTTCCCAACAAGTCATGGTGCTTCATGTGCCCTCTGAAGAGCACTTCATCTCTGTGGTATTCTTCCCCCAAATCTGTGCCCCAGATTAGTCATGACATAGTATCAGACAAGCCCAAACTGAGGGACATTCTACAAAACATCCAACCAAGCACCCTTCAAAAGTGTCAAGGTCGTTAAAAGCAAGCAAAGACTGAGAAGCTATCACAGATTGATGGAGACTAAGGGGTCATGATAATTAAATACAATAGGGACATTAGTGGAAACACTGGTGAAATCCAAGTAAACTCTGTAGTTAATAGTGTTGTAGCAATGTCAATTTCTTAGTTTTTATAAATGCACTATGGTTAGATAAGATGTTAATATTAGAGGAAGCTGGATAAAGAACATATGAGAACTCTCTTTGTAACTTTTCTTAAATCTAAAGTTATTGCAAAAAAAATTTTTTTAAAACTACTCCTGAAATTCTCTTGAAAATGCCTTATGTTGTGAATGAGAACCATGTGACACCTTGAAAGAAGCTTAACATGTCCGGTTTTCTTCCAGCATTAGGGCAGATTACCGTTTTCTTAATAGGTATTTAACTTGGATTTTTCTGGTGCTGGTAATAGAGCAGTGAGAAAACAGTTAAAAAAATCTCTGCCCTCCTAGAGCTTACATTCTAGTAGGGATGTAATAAAATAAATAAGCAAAATGTATTATATGTAAAATAGTATTAAGTGCTATGGAAAAAATAAAGCAGGAAAGAAAGTAAGTATTGGAGGATTGATAAAAGTTTAGAGGTTCAAAGATGTCCTCCCTAAGAAGATGACTTTAATTTAAAGACATGAAGGAAGTGAGAAAGAGAGCCGCATCAAACAAACACAACAGTAAAGCATCCCAGATAGAGGAAATAGTGTGTACAAAGGTCCTGAGACAGCACTTGCCTGGTATATCTGAAGAACAGCAAGGGATGCTGTTTGCTTACTTGAACCACAGGTGGAGTAACTAGTTTTCATTTGGAGTCATGTTGTAGGAAAATTGTGTATCTTTGAATTATGCTCAGCTTGGTGAGTTGCTTACATTATGAGAGGCATGTGGGAACTCCACCTGACTGAAGGGGCAGCCTTCTTCCATCTCATCAAGGGTCATATGCTTATCCAGTGAAATGGAAGGCTAAACTCTCCACGCTATTGAAAATGTTATAGGCCAGGCACGGTGGCTTACACCTGTAATCCCAGCACTTTGGGAGCCCGAGGCAGGTGGATCACTCGAGGTCAGGAATTCGAGACCAGCCTGGGCAACATGGTGAAACCCCGTCTCTACAAAAAAATACAAAAATTAGCCTGGCATGGTGGCGCATGCCTATAGTCCCAGCTACTTGGGAGTCTGAGGCAGGAATCACTTGAATCTGGGAGGCGGAGGTTGCAGTGAGCCGAGATCGCACCACTGCACTCCAGCTTGGGTGACAGAGCAAGACTGTCTCAAAAAAGAAAATATTATATCTCGGCCAGGCGCGGTGGCTCAAGCCTGTAATCCCAGCACTTTGGGAGGCCGAGACGGGCGGATCAGGAGGTCAGGAGATCGAGACCATCCTGGCTAACACGGTGAAACCCCGTCTCTACTAAAAAATACAAAAAACTAGCCGGGCGAGGTGGCGGGCGCCTGTAGTCCCAGCTACTCGGAGGCTGAGGCGGGAGAATGGCGTAAACCCGGGAGGCGGAGCTTGCAGTGAGCTGAGATCCGGCCACGGCACTCCAGCCTGCGCGAAAGAGCGAGACTCCGTCTCAAAAAGAAAAAAAGAAAAAAAAAAAAAAAGAAAAGAAAATGTTATATCTCTTTTATTTTTTGGTCGAGCACATGTAATTTCTGTTGAATTTGTTAAAGGCAAAGAAAAGATGTTTACTTTATGTGCCGACTTTGTGATATGACCACAGAGCCCATTCATGATGAAGACATTGAATGTTGCTAGCAAAGGTTGACTTACTACCTGTTGGCTGCCCGTTGCCTCTGGCTTTCCTTACTGGATGCGTACTCTCCTACCTGCTCGGGAGGAAGTGGTCAGGAGGAGTGTGCTGTGTCTTTTTTCCCTTTGGTAGGCAATGTGGCTTGCTGTTGCTGGTGGTAAATTATGATGGTTCTACTCTGCCCTTCATGAATGTCACTGTCATGGCAATAAAGTGTGCATTAGTAGAGCATGGGATTGTTGCACTCAGTTTTAGAATGTCCTTTGATAAAGAATTCCTTTATTATGGGTCCTAAAAGGCAATCTCTTTAAATGTACCTTTCAAACACTGGGCCACTTATATAGATGTGTGTTCCAGTTACTCATGTATAGCTAATTAGTCCCGTGATGGAGACTATATGGCTGAAAGCCTGCTAGAAATAAAAGAAAATGAGAGTTTCTGCTACAGAATAGAGCATTATAGTTTCAGTTGGAGCTGTACTATCTTATAACAAATACCATGGCTTTAAAGCCATATAACAAAAGGAAAACACTTTCATCTTGACCTCTTTAACCTATACAAATGTATCCCTCTCTTAATCATCTAGAATTGTATATATAAATATAAACTGTAAAATTAGAAAGACCTGAAGATACTTGAATAAAAAGAAATAAAATTTTCTTTTATTCAACATGTATCTTTATCATCTGGCTCAGACTTTTCCATCTTTAGGAGAGGTATAAAATGGAACCCTTTCAATTGAATTATCTCAGGAGCTCCTTTTACTGTGTCATTAGGAAAAATAACAATGTTTTGGGAATAACATAAAGTATCCTTGTGTCTGAAGTATCTGGGTTTAAGTAGAAATTTTATATCATCTGGGGCAACTTTTTATTTTTGGGATTGAGTTCTTTGTCTATGTAAACTTACTTTATGTAGTTTTAAAGTAACTACATAAAGAATTTTCCTTCCATTTCCATAGTGTGCTAGGCCAAAATTGGTTCTGTTTTCTGTATTATTGACAGCTTTGATTGAGTCCTACCATACCTTTCAGGGAAGATTGTTGAGTTGGTTGCTGTGGTACGTTAAGGAACGAGCACTTTCACTAGGACCCTGGTTGTGGTATTCTGATAGAATCAGAAGTTAGATTCTTGGGTTACACTTAAACCCTCCCAATGAAAAGGACTTTTTATTATACTATGAAATGAGAATGAAATATTCATTTGCTTGGAACCCGTTAAATTCTTAAATTTCATATAGGAGTTACAGAATAAAGACCTATTGTTGACTAAGGCTAATCTGAAAATCTCTATCATGCTTCTCTGCAAGCTGTAAAGCTGCGCAGCTGTGTTCTGGGTCTTGGTATTTAAAACCTTTGGATTTCCTGAGATTGGTAGTGGGAAGGAGTGTAGAAGTGAAAATGCCGAGGAAATTACTGCTCTTCTTGATCTGGGATTATAGGACCTCTCTGACCTTTAATTCAAGATTCCTTATTATGAGTCACCTTAATGTTCCCCTGGAAATCACATGTTTTGGGGAACACCTAAATAGCTCTCTTCATTCTGTAATTGGGGAATATGTAGGGAAGGGTAGGTGATTCATAGAGCATCTTTCGTGGTGGAGGAATCTGAGTGCTTGGAGGCCTTGCAGCAGGAAGTGGCATTTACAAATGGTGCTCAGAACAAGAACACTGCCTGTGTCCATAACCAAAAAGAAACTGAGGACCTAGCATGAGTTCCCATTAAAATCTGTGTGGACTGAGTCATTAAAGCTAAGTTAGCGGCTTCACTTTTTTCTTTGGCCAAAAGGACAAGACATACTGCTTGATATCTGAGAAACTGAACTGCAGATGAATTTAAAGATAGTATTGGGGTGCCCAGTTTCTCTTAAAAAGAAAAAGGAGGGGAAAGAGAACAGGCTTGTCTATGTTGTATGGTTCTTCAAATGTTAATTTTGCCAAAATAATTTGATTTGACTCCTTGAAGCTTACCTTGGAGAACTATAATTTGATAGACTATTCTCTACTTTTACAATAGATTTTCTTCATCAGCTAGACTAGTAGGAGTTAATTTCTTTTTAGTTTTTTTTTTTTTTTTTGAGATGGAGTTTCGCTCTTGTCACCCAGGCTGGAGGGCAATGGTGTGATCTCGGCTCACTGCAACCTCCGCCTCCCGGGTTCAAGTGGTTCTCCTGCCTCAGCCTCCCAAGTAGCTGGGACTATAGGCACCCACCCCTCCCACCCACTACACCTGGATAATTTTTGTATTTTTAGTAGAGACGGGGTTTCACCATGTTGACCAGGCTGGTCTCGAACTTCTGACCTCAAGTGATCCACCCACCTTGGCCTCCCAAAGTGCTGGGATTACAGGCGTGAGCCACCGTGCCTGGCCGAATATTCTTAGTGGTAGTATAATTGTGTTTACTTTTGGCCTCATGAGAGAAAGGAAAATATACTACTCTATTAAATACTTCTTGGTAGCTGGGTCTCAATTTTCCTGCTCTTAGATCTGGGCATACTTTTATAAAAGGCTTGAGTGTATTTTTTTCCTATTATGGCTGCATGTCACCCCCATTCATTTATTCAGCAAATACTTACTGAGCATCTACTTTATGTCAGGAACTTTTCTAGCTCCTGGGGAGCTAGCTCCTGCCTTCTGGGAACTTAGATTCTAGAGGGTAAAGACGAAAAAGAGGCAAGAATATATGTCAGACAGTGATAAGTGTGGAGAAAAATAAAGTAGGGCAGTGGAGATAAGGATTATTTGGGGAAGGGAATGTGCTGTGTTTTAAGGTGATCAGGGACAGTCTTACTGAGAAGGTGACAGTGGAGCAGAGACCTGAAAGGAATGAGGGTGAAAGCCACAAGAACACCTGGGAGAAGAGCCCTCTGGTAATGGGAACAAAAGGGGGGCAGGGTGGGGCCGTGAGTGAGAGGAGGAGCAGTAACAGGAGTCAGAGTGTTTGTGAGGCTGGATTTGTAGGATCTCATAGCCAAGAGAAGGATTTAGGATTATTTTCCTGTGTGAGTTGCATCCTAATACGATTGTTGATATTCTTCTGCCCAACCTCCTTCATTTTCCTATACCATTTCCAGTTGTTTCAACATGTAAACTTTGTTAAGGTTTCAAAAATAAACAAATATAACCCAAATAACAATGTATTAAATGCAAAAGATTGAAATCTGCACGTCTATTTCTACTAAACTGCTCTTCTTTATATGTGTCATTTGCTGGGGAAAGCAGCATTTGCTACTGACCTATTTAAATATGCTGAGCTCAGAGCCCTTCCCAGCCCAACAAAATGCACTTGACCCTCTGTGGGGATAGAAGGTTGATAGATTGTTTCGTGATTGTATTGTGTGTTTTTTTTTCTTTTGGTTGTGCACCTGACTTTGATATTTATCTGGGTCTGTGCATTTTTTAGAAAGTAAGCTCTGAAGGCCAGGCGCAGTGGCTCATGCCTGTAATCTCAGCACTTTGGGAGGCCGAGGTGGGCAGATCACTTGAGGTCAGGAGTTCGAGACCAGCCTGGCCAACATGGTGAAACCCTGTCTCTACTAAAAATACAAAAGTTAGCTCTGTGTGTGGTGGCAGGCGCCTGTAATCCCAACTACTTGGGAGGCTGAGGTGGGAATCACTTGAACCTGGGAGGCGGAAGTTGCAGTGAGCCGAGATGGTGCCACTGCACTTCAGCCTGGGTGACAGAGCAAGACTCTGTCTCAAAAAAAAAAAAAAAAAAGTAAGCAAGCTCTGAGAAGACAGGTATATTTGGAGTACAATGGTTATTGTAGTTGATTCCCTGACACCCAGTCCACTCCACTATGGTCATTTCAGTTGATTCCCTTATGTCAAGTCCCTTCTCCTAAGCCACTCATGGCGTTCCTATGCTCCTTGCTGGTTATTTATTAGTTAAGGATTGGGCCATTGGTTTGGTCATGGCTTATGTTGAGGGAGCTTCTATGAAGGATTTCCTTGCTTCTAAGAAAGACACCGAGAGAAGGTTGCCTTTCTTCTTTTGGTCATTGCTGTGTCTGGATGTGATGCCTGAAATTGCTGCAGTTATTTTGCTACCTGCCTGAGAATGAAATTAGTATGCTCTGAGCTACAGAATTATCCAATTCTGGGTCCTGCTCACTTTGGGCTTTTTATGGCATGAAATATATCCTTGTTGTTTGAGACAGGTTTATTTGTTTTATTTACGACTGAAAGTGTCCTAACTGGTAAAGGTGTATTAATTCCCTTCTTGAAGTTTTTTTCAGAATACATTATATGGATTTACATGTAGCATTTTTCAGTAATATTTAGCCCTATGGATTCTAAACTTACTGAAATGATTTAGAAGGTTAAAGTGGGAATGTAGTGACATTATGTTGCCCTTGTTAACATCTGGAGTTTTGTTACATAAAAGCAGTATGAAAATGTTGTGTGTTTAAAGAGGTTTAAAGAGCTGAAAAGGAAAAATAAAAGAAGTGCAGATACGGAGAAAAACCCAAAATTATTAGACTGTATTGTTCAAATATTCTGTAGCTGTACTAATTTTTGTTGGCATATTTGTAATTGAATGTGCTGTACTGAAACCTCCCATTATGATGGTGATTTTGTCTATTTCTCCTTGCAATCTTATCAGTCTGACATATGTATTGACATTTATATATTTATATTTCTCTGGATTATTTTCTGAGATGCGTAGCATTTACACTGGTTATGTCTTTCTGGTGTATTTCAATTTTTATATTATGTAAAAATAAAGAGCTGAAAAGACCCTTTAGACCGTATTAGTTTATTTTAATGACCATGCAGTGCACTTTAAGTTTGTAATGTCTGAACTAGTCATAGCAGAAAAGAAAGGCAAATTGTAGGATGCAGTGCTCTTTAAGTTAGTAACGTCTGAACTAGTAATAGTAGAAAAGAAAGTAAATTGTAGGATGCAGTGCTCTTTAAGTTAGTAACGTCTGAACTAGTAATAGTAGAAAAGAAAGTAAATTGTAGGATGCAGTGCTCTTTAAGTTAGTAGCGTCTGAACTAGTAATAGTAGAAAAGAAAGGCAAATTGTAGGATGCAGTGCTCTTTAAGTTAGTAACGTCTGAACTAGTAATAGTAGGAAAGAAAGGCAAATTGCAGGATACAAACCCATGTCCGTGTACCAGATTCATCACAGCTATTCTTGCATGAGCCCAGATACTTTAAATTAAAAAAAAAGAAATGTTGAAGAACTTGGAATTCATCCCTTTATCCCATTCATTTATTAAGAGTTTTCTTAAGCACAGGTAATAATAGCAAATTGAGACATCAATATTTGAAGGTTTTAAGGTGGCCAGACTGTGGGCTCATCAATTTCCGTACTTTTCTATCATCCAACTGAGTTTTGTGGGTGAAGAATGTTACCATTTTATTTGTTTTAAAGCAGCATATTTGGTGTTTTTTTCTCACATATTTCTTTTAGTTCTTATAAAGGCTAGGAGTAGAACTTTGCTGTTCAAATGGGGAGTGAACAGTAAAATTAAAAGGTTGGCCAAGACCCTGGGAAAATGCTAACAGTGAGTGTCTTTTTTGCATCTGAACTGAAATCTGAGAGGTTCCTAGGTTCTGCACAAGGTAGCTTTGTGCATATTTCTCTGATTGCTGAGCCTGGATTGAGCTACCTGACAGGCCTCTGATAATCAATTCCAAAGCACACACTATTCTCTTTCAGCATCTTGTAGGGAAAGGCGGACAAAGAGTGTGAAATACATATTCTCTTCCCAAGTCTCCCATCCCAAGTGTCTCTTTGAGGTGGGATACTGACAAAGACTTAAAAATACCCATCTCGCTTGCCCCCTCCCACATCCCTAAATACAACAGGCAGCAAACAATCCCAAATGCCTAACAGGAAGACAGTTCCTTTTTAATTTTGGCAAAATCTAGGAACTCTTTGTGTTGTGGTGTCCAGAAACATAAAAGGACAATTCTATGAAAAGATTTCAGCTAATTCACATTTACAGGGTGCCCATTGCTATGCCACCATGTGAGGTGTTATTTAAGCTTTGCAGAGGTAAATTAAAATGTACTTTTTGTTGCCTTGCCTGCTTAAAGGGGAAAGCAGAGGCATGGGATGTTATTATAAAGTAAGGAAGTTGATTTTCATGTGAGGCTTAGTGCAAATCAGCCTGTTGTTTATTCTGAAAAGCATGCTGTTTTCTACAATACAGACTTCTTTATTTGCTTGTTTCTTATATTAAGATTTCTCAGTGGGACAAAAAAGGAAAAAAAACCCATAAGAATAGAGAGAATGAAGTGGGTGGAGAAAAGGGACGGAACTCAGAAGGTGAAGAAATATTGTGGTTTGCCTAAGGGAATCTGGGAAGTAAGGAGATGGAAGAAGTTGGGCGATCCATTCAGTTAAAATAAGTGAAGACAGTTGTGGGTTAAGAGAAATAAGACTTTCTAATTATGAAGATCTGGCACATGTAACTGGTCAAATATTTTAGATTCTAGATGGACATTTCAAGAGAAGAGGTAATACAATGTAATAGAAATATTGGCTAATGATTAACGACTGCTTAACATGTACGTGTTGAAACTGATGGAGAACAAGACCTTATAACAATCCTATGAGGTGGGTACTCTTTTTTTTTTTTTTTTTTTTGAGATGGAGTCTTGCTCTTTCGCCAGGCTGGCAGTGGCAGGATCTCGGTTTACTGCACCCTCTGCCTCCCGGGTTCAAGCGATTCTCCTGCTTCAGCCTCCCGAGTAGCTGGGACTACAGGTGTGCGCCACCACGCCCAGCTAATTTTTTTTCTTTTTTTGTATTTTTAGTAGAGATGGGGTTACCATTTGGCCAGGATGGTCTTCATCTCCTGACCTCATGATTTGCCCCCTCAGCCTCCCAAAGTGCTGGAATTACAGGCGTGAGCCACCGTGCCCGGCTGAGGTGGATACTCTTTTCATTTCCATTTTTTTTTTGGTCTTTTTTTGAGGAGGAAACTGAAGCTTAGAGAGATTACATTTCCTAAAGTCTCAGCTGGTAAGTAATAAAACCAAGGTTCAGACCAAGACTGTGCCCCTAACGGCTATCCTATACTGTATCTGAATACCTGAGGAAATAAAATACAACTGAAATCACTTTGCATTTTTTAAAAAAACAGAGCAATAGGGGCATAGGATCTTAAAGTTTAAAAGGTCTTAGAGGTCAGATTATAGAGAAAAAAAAAAATGGAAGTCCAGGGAGACTTCCTAAACTGTGTCATGGGGTACCTTAGAAACATTTTTACCTTTGTATTTTAACTTCACAAGTAGCATAAAATGCATAATCTTCTCTGTCAATTTTTTTTCCAGTTTTTTGTTCATTATGAATGTCAGGGAAGGTATCTATTTTAAATTGGACTGTGTCATGAGTAATGCTTGAAGAATTACATGTTGTGCTTGGCAATTGGTACTGCATGCAAAGCTGGAATGTAGGGAATTTTTCTGTTTTGTACTCTCTCTCTTATTATGTGTAGGGTGAGGAGAATGGAGCCCTAATGCAGTTTCTTTAGGAAGTGTAGTCCACTAGCAGTAATTAAAATGATTATTATGCGGTAATGCCAAGGGCTCTAGAATAGAATTTAAACATTCCTTGATGTTTTCGAGATAGATCTTAAAATAGATATCGATATAACACAAAATGGAAGGTACAGAAAATTAATTTTAGAATGTCAATTTTGGATATATTTTGATGAGAATATGAGAAAGTAGCCACAAATCACACCTTGCACCATGAAATTTGCAACAGAAATTTCAAAGCCAAATATATTTAAGTGTTCTTGGAGCCCACTTTTTGTTTTATTAAAAAAGACCTATCCAAATGCTGAAAATGAAACTAGTAGGAATTATATAAAGATGAAATAACTTATATTGAGGATTTTACATAGTTATCATGACTTTGATATTTTTCTATTCAAAAAATAAAAACGCCTAGTACCATACGTAGGAAAACAGACTAATACTGTAAAAGTGCCTCAACTATCCATTAGACACTTTATTACTAAAATTTCTCCTGGGGGTGGTAGGAGAAGATGGAATTTCCTAGTTGATTTATAACATGATATTTAAGATGCAAAGAACTGGCCGGGTGCGGTGGCTCATGCCTGTAATCCCAGCACTTTGGGAGGCTGAGTCGGGCGGATCACGATGTTGGGAGATTGAGACCATCCTTTCTAACACGCTGAAACCCTGTCTCTATTAAAAATACAAAAAATTAGCCAGGTGTGGTGGTGGGCACCTATAGTCCCAGCTACTCGGGAGGCTGAGGCAGGAGAATGGTGTGAACCCAGGAGACGGAGGTTGCAGTGAGCCGAGGCCGCACCACTTGCACTCCAGCCTGGGCGATAGAGCAAAACTCCGTCTCAAAAAGAAAAAAAAAAAAGAAAAAAAAAGATGCAAAGAACTATGTTGCTTTATTTTAAGGGACCCATCAGGCCGGGCACGATGGTTCACACCTGTGATCCCAGCACTTTGGGAGGCTGAGGCAGGCAGATCACTTGAGCTCAGGAGTTCAAGACCAGCCTGGTCAACATGATGAAACCCTGTCTGTACTGAAAATACAAAAATTACCCAGGCGTGGTGGCGCATGTCTGTAATCCGAGTTATTCAGGAGGCTGAGGCAGGAGAATCGCTTGAACCCAGGAGGTGGAGGTTGCAGTGAGCTGAGATTGTGCCACTGCACTCCAGCCTGAGCAACACAGTGAGACTCAGTCTCAAGTAAATAAATAAAAAAATAAAATAAGATAAAGAGACCCATCAGTGTTTTGTGTTTGGTTACTCTCCAGTAATAGCTTTGTAATTTCTGTCTTGCTCCTGCATTGATCTTGCATTTTTCAATCCAATGCATTTTAGTTGGTCTACTTGTACACTGAATTCCCATAACAAGCCTCATTAATCTCATTAATTCTATGCCCTAGTGAACTGCTGAGAAGAAAAGTTGTCATTACCATGGATTCTGTCACATGAAGGGATGGAATGGTGGAAACCACCTTCCGTTTCCTCCCTCTGTCTCTGTTTTGCTGCTGTCCAAATATTTAAAGAGTATTATAAAAAAAATTGATTTCAGATATTTGAGAGATAGCATACTTGAGATTTAATGTATTTGGGCAACTGAGAGGTGTTTGATGTGAGGTAGAGGTACAAGGAAATGGGAGTGGGTTTTATATGTATAATAGTGCGTGACAGAACTAGGATAAGCTAGAGGCTAGATTATGTGTCAGTTACAAATGACCCCCAAATCTCAGTGGCTTGCACCATAGAAGTTTTTTCTTGCTCATGCTATATATCCAGTGTGGGTTGGTACCCAGACTGACAGAGACTTCCTTCGCAATATCTCCAACCATGACCACCCTTATGGTGCGGAGGGAAAGGAGCTTTCTGTTGGGACATGATTCATGGGCCAAAGCAAGTCTTATAGCAATGCCTACCTGCAGGTGGGGAGGCGAAGAGCCATCAGACTTTGTGTCTCAACAGGACGACCAGATACCAATGACAGCCAGTACTGTTCTCTAACTTTTGTTGAGAAAGAGTGAGGTCAGTAAAGGATTAAGGTGGGGGCAGTGCCAACCACTTCAGTCTTGCGTTGCTCCTCGGGGAGTATCTTCTTTTAAAAAAATTCATTAATAGGCTGGGTGCGGTGGCTCATGCCTGCAGTCCCAGCACTTTGGGAGGCCAAGGTGGGTGGATCACTTGAGGTCAGAAATTTGAGACCAGCCTGACCAACATGATGAAACCCCATCTCTACTAAAAATACAAAAAATTAGCCGGGCATGGTGGCGGGTGCCTGTAATCCCAGCTACTTGGGAAGCTGAGGCAGGAAAATCGCTTGAACCTTGGAGGCAAAGGTTGCAGTGAGCCAGGATTGTGCCACTACGCTCCAGCCTGGGTGACAGAGTGAGACTCTGTCTCAAAAAACAAATAATAATAATTGATTAACAATATTGCATATGGAGGCAAGGGCCCAATATGTGATTCCAGGCATGTTAGTTCATTCTCTTCTTCATTCTTTTGTTCCTTCACCCCTTCACTAAATATTTATTTAATGATCACATATTGAGTATATGATGTAAGTGCTGGTTTATTTTATTGATTTTGCTTTTGCTTTTGTAATCTGTAGTGATTATTTCTTTAACCCATTTTTACTGTCTTGTCAATTTTTAGTTGCACTCAGGAGCAGCCTTTTGTATGCATGTTTATTTTGAATCTATTATTTTTTAAATACCTTCAGGGTGTGGACCTGATCTATTTTGTTTGCCATACTATCCACATGTATTATTAGTAAATATTTGATAACGAGAGAGAAACCATAGTTTATTGGTTATATCTTTTTCAATATTTCTCTGAAGCAGTTTTGATTTTAAAAAACTATTCCAGTCTATTAACATTTTAATTAGCATCTTGAAATTTTATCTGTAATACACAGGTAAAATTTTTCCCTTGCTGTTTTACTTGTAGAGTCAGATGACTCTAGTATGTGTCGTTCAGGTGACACAAAAAAAATCTCTGCATAATGAGTAAAATTATCCCAGAGGAGGGAGCTCTTTTAGACAATGAAACATAGTGGGGTCCTTGAGTGCAACTAAAATTTCTCTTCTGATTAATCACCATCCCCTTGATTCATCTTTGCTTGGTCTTGTATATTTCCATTGCATAGTCTGACTTGTAATGTGGTTCTGTAGTTTTGTCTTTCTTAGAACTGAGTGATCACAGGAAGTATCTTCTTTGTCTTTGTAGTCCACTACCCCTCTTCTCATCCTACAGGCCTTATTCAATAACTTGTACATAGTAGCTGTTCAATAAAAGCTTGTTAAATATTAAGGTGATGGATATCACGATTACCCTGATTTGATTATATGAATGTATCAAATTATCACATATACCCCTAAAATATGTGCATCTGTATGTATCAATGAAAGATAAAATCTTGTTAAAGGGATTTGATTTTCAGTGATGATAGGGGTTGTGCTTTTGAGGTGATGCAAGGCTAAGAACAAAACGGTAATTGTTTAATTCAGAAAGTAGTTGTGGAATGGAGTCTGAAGAGAGACGGGACAATAGGGCCCACATGGAAGGAAGATTTTGTGTATAGAATGTTCTAGCCTCTTTAGATTGCCTTGACTTGTGTCAGGGGAGCAGTTTGTTTCACTTTGCCTATATAAGATTAATGTTTCTGAGATGGAAAAAAAACACACAAAAAAGGAGCTTTTTGACGTAATCAAGCCTCTATCAATCACTTCTTGCTTCTTAATAACTTTTGTATCTTCCTTTCAGGAGAGCAGCTGAAGTGAATTCTTCTGGGACCAAATCCAGTGTTTCTGCCTTGAAGAAACATAATTAACTGACATTTTAAAAGCCACTTTATAGACCTGTTCTGACTCTGGGCAAAGGACATTGCTTGATTTATAGTTTATGAAAAGTCTACTTTTAGAATTCGGGTATGTTTTGTGGTAGTTCTTTTAGTTGATTACTTTCATTTTTCTTTGGGAAATTATCTAGAATAGCTGTAGTGATGTCATCAGAAGCTTGACTTTTACCTCCGTGTACTTAGAGGGCTGACTGATGCACAGGGAAATATTTCACAGTGAATGGTGAGTTTAAACTTATGTGTGCAAGGAAAAGGTAACTGCATTGCAAGCAGCTTCCCTCTCCCTCCCTCTCCAAGGAGGGGATGATAGCTATTATTAATTGATTTTCCTCTTACTGTGGAAGCCAAGGGTTCAGATATTAATGGAAAAAAATTATTGAAATGTCAAAGATTTTGTTTTGTGGCTTGGGTTCCCTGAAGCCTAGCTTGAAGAGACCAGCAGTGAATTACAGTGTCGCACTATAAAGACACTGACAAGCTTTTTGTCATTAAAGTTAAAAATATTACAACAGATTGCCTGGGTAATCAGACCTTCCTTTGATGTGTGTGGTAAGAATTCTTATTCAAGGGAACTGAGGCGGGATATATATTCATTATTAGAGACTTCAGCGTGGATATGATTTTAAGTTTCGATGAAAAGCTTCCTTCCAGAATTACCATGCTTCAGGAAATATGGTTAAGAGTTGATCACATTTGTTCACCAGCCACAGACATTCTTGCCAGTTTGATAGCACGGGTACAAGTGATCTCTGTGTTTCTAGGCATATGCACCTATCATTGTTGGGTCTTCCAAGGATCTCGTATGTCAATCCAGACCCATGCATCTGGTGGCTTTCGTCCTTCTGCCTGGAGCCCAGCCTCACTTTCATGATAATGGGTCCCCTTCCAATTTTCTAATAAGGAGGATTTGTGTTGGTCCTTGTGTTCTTGGGATATAGGTAAAAGAAAAAAAAAAAAAAACCTTTGAAAGTCTACAAGTCCACATTGGTTGCTTCCCTGTCATCTTTTTTTCTTGAGACAGTACTTTGTCACCCAGGCTGGAGTGCAGTGGTGCAATCATGGCTCACTGCATCTTCCATCTGCTGGGCTCAAGCGATACTCCCACCTCAGCCACCTGAGTCGCTAGGACTATGGGCATGTGCCACCATGCCTGGCTAATTTTTAAAATTTTTTGTAGAGAGGAGGTCTCACTATGTTGGCCGGGCTGGTCTCAAACTCCTGGGCTAAAGTGATCCTCCCGCCTTGGCCTCCCAAAGTGTTGGGATTACAGGCATGAGCCACGGCATCTGGCCTCCCATCATCTTTATCCTTCAAATGAAGAGTCCTGGAGGGACTGGTCCATGTCCATAGGTGAGGAGTGTCAGTGTTGTCATGTTGCCAATTCATGCCCTCTGCGGAAGGTGCCAGGCTAAGAAAAATATATCGAAACAAGATAAAACCAAACCAAACAGCCAAAGACTTCTCCTATCCCATAGCGACCACCTGCCCCTTCCTGCCTGCTTCTCATCATAGTATCCCTCGTTGAGGCTTGGAGGGTTGAGCCCCACGTCTAGACTTGAATACTTGAACATGTGAGGCCAACTGCTGCTACTTTCCCAGGCTCTCGTGATTTAAACTCTGGGCTACTAGTGCTCTGGACACTTAAAATTCGTCACTCAGTGGATCAACTAAGTGCGTATTGCTGGACTTAGTTTTGTAGGTATCATTTAAGAAATTCCTGGAAACAAAATAGGAACTATTTATAAAGTTATTGACCTTTTGCCAGCGTAGTTCCTTATAGAATAAAACTGGTCTCATTTCATATCTCACCTCACTCCATGCCTTGTCCATAGTTAGTATTCAAAATGTCAGGTCAAATAAATGAGGAATGAGTATCAGACAGATTTATTAATGGAAGGCAGCAAAGTGAACAAAGGCAAGTAGGCAGGGGTAGGGAGACAAGCCTGGGAGGACTTTAAGGAGTCAAGGAAAATAACAGACTTTGGGGGCTGGTGAGATGAGAGATGGTTGAGTAGAGATGGCTGGGTCAGAGCAGGATTCACCTAAGGAGCATCCCACTCAGTGCTGTAAAAGACTCGCCCTGAGAAATACTCATGTGAACTCCCTTTGTGCAGTCTGTATGGTTGGATTTCTCTGACTTTATGCAAATATAACCTGACTCCACTGTGAATATGTTGGTGCATTCAAGAAGCTGCAAAACTCTTACTACTATCCCATTTTAGATGAGGAAGTGAAGACTCAGAAGAGTCAAGAAATCTGCCCAAAGTCTCACAGTGGAGCCTCTCTGCAGACCCTCAAAATATGCATATGTATTCCTATGTAAAAATATCAGGTTTTCCAGTGTTCCTCCTGAGCCCAACTGTATAGTGTTGATTTGCCCTGAGTGAAAGTAGGGAGGTGACGAGAAATAGGAACTAAGTAAGGTTGTTTCTTGTGTGATTTTATGGAATCAAACAAGGTAGTTGAATCAGCAGGTTTTGCTTCCACCTGAAACAACATCTTCATTTTGTTCTGCTCTTTCTTAAACATCTGTGATGGTTTAAACTTTTGGCAGTTCAGCTGGACTGTATTGAGGGTAAGCTTCCAAGAGGGGACAACTATTGGCCCCAACAAACTATTGTCATAGAATCTTCTAGCACTTAACTTAGTCCTGATGTTTCTCATAAATTCTAGGGATGATCAGCAATTTAGTCTTGGAAGTAGGCCTTTTAACTTTAGTTGTAGGAATCAATGACCCAGAATTACTTGCAGCTCTATCCTGAAAATTTGCTCATCCTGACTTGCTCTGTATATGGGCTGTGTATAGATCAGTGTGGGAGTATGTGCTTGCTTCATTTTGAGGACTTTTTATTACATAAGCTGAGGATCTTGAACTGAAATTCTATGATATGACTTTTTATTCCTGAAGTGTTGCCAGGGCTTGGCTGATATTTCATGCCAAATTTAAAAAATAATATTATTATTTATAAGCGATTACATTTTACCATGCACAATCTGATTGTTTGACTCATTATGACTCATGAGCAGCTGAAATGTGTGGCTTGAATTTTGAGTCAGTTCATTAGGAAATATTCAGCCAAAAAACATTTATTGGGGCTCCTCTAGGCCCAGAGTATCAAGGAGATTAATGCCGCCAGTAGTAGAGATGACTATGCCATTTTAATTTGAATGATACAGTATTGAGGTGAGTCAGAAAATGTATCCAGTGATAACTAGTAATAGCTTGACATTGGGAAAATATTGACTGCTTTTATTAATCTTTTAAAAAATATGGACATCCTTGCTATAATTAAAAAGCTGCTATTTATACCTAAATGCATCTATGTTGGGGAAGAGGGATGATTTAATAGCTATAAGCTGGTTGGGTCTTTTTTAGAAATTGTACTGACATTAACTTAGAGTGGTTCCTATAAATGATGTCCCAATACAGTAACACCGTATTCATCTTTTAGAAGTTCACTTTTGGCTCTTTTTGTTTAATAATGTTGCCAGACTTTACAGCTATACTGTAATTTGAAACAATGTGAAAACTGCCCTATTTACTCATTCCAAGCAAAAGGGCTAGTGCTGTTAATTTTCTTGTCACAAGTTGATTGAATTAATAGCCAACTTCATTCACTCTTCCCTGGTTCTTTTTATTAAAAACTTTTCTTCCTTATGCAATCATTTTGATTTAAATTCTTTAAAAACAAAAGAGAAGAATGTGCTAACAGTTACTCCTTTATGTTTTATCTGCCTCAGAATAGTGTAGAAATGTTATGTTATGAATTCCTGAAAATGGGGTCATATAAGGGCTTTATATTGTATGTTACCCAAATCCTTTTATGTAAACTGGGGGAAAAAAAAATCAGATTCTGAATGAAAGCACAGGGAAAAAAGAGTCAGGGCTGATTTTAGCAGAGTAGCCCAAGAGGATGAATGTGTTTTCATCGTACTGCCTTCCAGAAACAAGGGAGGTATGACTCAAGACCCAGTTGATACCTGTGTACTTTCCCAGGAGGCTATGTTTATGATTCCTAGGGCCCGTAGATGGCATCTTACACAATATTGGATTCTGCTCATTTCTGTTGGTTAATTCAGTCTTCACATTCTCCAGTATAGCTTCTTTTGGCTCAGTTAAGATTTGCACTCCTCTCAGTTTACTTCTCCTGTTCCATTAAGGCTTATGTCATTGGCATTGTAGGAAAGAATTTCTTCCTGTTCCCATTACTGTTGTTTTCATCAATGGTCCTTCTTTGCTCTCCCCTGAAGGATCTGCCCTCAAATCACTTTACATCTCGACCTGGGTGTGATAGCTCTGCTTGGATGCACTTAAACAAAACATGGGGGAAAATGGAACTAATTCATTGTGCTGCCTGCAAGATAGCACCCCTACCCTGCATTGTCAACACTGCCAGCAGTCTCCTCTCCTGTCCATGGGATCCAGTGAGAGGTATTTGGGTCCCAGATGTTTTAGGGTTAATTTGTGTGCTGCTCTTTCTGCTACATGCTGGTTCATTAGCCCATCTTCTGGCTTTCCTCAAGCCCATGCGTAGATTGGTGAAACCGTTTCTCTGATTTTTCTCTACACTTGACTTTCCATTTCATTTTACCAGGCCCTGCTCCCTGCTGGGCTGACCTGGCCCTTACCTAAGCCCCACACTCATACCTGCTAGCCCATCCGGATAAATGAAGTCCGTTCTGTAGTCTTGCTGTTTGTAGAGGTTCGCACAGCTCAAGACATTCTTTACCACCATCAGGTTATTTCTTCTCCCTTATTATGTTAGACTCCATTTAAGACTCTCAGTCTTCTCAAACTCAGCACTTGAATGATCGCCTGTGTTTGTAAAGCATTTTTACATTGTGTGTATTTTCACCTAGAATGTCTCATTTACAAATGTATCTAAAACGTATTCAGGCTAGGATTTGAATCCAGGCAGTCTGGCTGCAGAGCCTGTGTTCTTAAATTACTAAGTTTCATATTTGGGATAATAGAGAGATGAGAATTTGGACAAAAACCTTTCTATATAACCTGTTCATTGCTTGCATGGCATTCTATCTCATCATGGCCAACATGATCAAAATCTCTCAGCTGAAAATTACTATGTTGCTGGTTTTTTTTTTTTTTTCATGTGTGTGTGTTTTTTGAGACGAGGTCTCACTATGTTACTTAGGCTTGGACTTGATCTTGTGGGCTCAAGCAATCCTCCTGCCTCAGCCTCCTGAGTAGCTGGGACTATAGGTGCAGGCTTGCTGTTTTTCTTTTTATCAGGAAGTTCCCTTGAAGCTTTAAGAAACCAAACCTCACTTTTTCCTCTCTCACAAATGGCTGGGATTCATTACCGGATTGATTGCTCCACCATTCACTCTTGTGGTCCATCATCTGCCAATAGACTCACCTTTTAGGAAAAAAAAAAAAAAGAATAGGCTGGGCATGGTGGCTTACGCCTGTAATACCAGCACTTTGGGAGGCCAGGGTGGGCAGATCATGAGGTCAGGAGTTCAAGACCAGCCTGGCCAATATGGTAAAACCCTGTTTCCACTAAAAATACAAAAATTAGCCAGGTGTGGTGGCAGGTGCCTGTAATCCCAGCTACTCGGGAGGTTGAGGCAGAAGAATCACTTGAACCCAGGAGGCAGAAGTTGCAGTGAGCGAGATCTCTCCACTGCACTACAGCCTGGGTGACTGAATGAGACTCCATCTCAAAAAATAAATAAATAAATAAAAAAGGATAGCCCTGACACAGGTTGAAAGCCTGTTATATGGATCACAGAGAATGTGCATTTTTAAAAACCAGCCTCATTAGCAGAGATTATTAGCTATGTCCAACTTAAGTTCCCTTTTAAAAAATGTTTTCTTCTGTATTAAGGCTGTGACCCACAGGCCTCATCCTCACAAAGAGGCATTGGAGTTGGTGTAGCTGAGCAGCAATTTATTAAAAGTACAAATTGAAGATTTCATATGGCACTTGGTCTTCTTCATGCCTCTTGTAGTCAAATATTTTTAATAGTGTCTAAAAAAAGTGTCTAGTTGAAAATTAGAGGATACTAACAAATGGAATATAATTATGTACTGAAGGGATGTGATGGCTGTTGTTCTAGGTGCTGAATTGCATATCTCAATCTGTATTTTTCTTTCATTTTTTGGGTTTGAAGACTTTTAGATAATCCCAGTATCTACAGAGGTTACTTAAGGATACTAAGTGACATGAGGTTTTTTAGTCATAGGGGGAAATAGAGGTAAAATGGGAAACTAAAACATTAATATGTAGGGCAGTATTTAAAAAAAGAGTATAGTAATTGGGTCAGTTTATATATGTATGCATATCAATGCATTGGAAAAGAGAGAAGGTTTTTTGCATTATATTCTAATATCATTGTGTTAGAATCATGGTTTATAGGTGGGGAAATGAGCCTTAGAGAGGCTAAATGAGTTGACCCAGAGACTCTGCGGAAGTGAGGACAGAGCTGGGATTGAAACACGTCCTCCTGGATTCAAGTACACTTGACCTTTACCTTCTGGCTGAATGGATGGCAAGAAGGATCCACCACATCAAGAGGAAAAATTAAAATGGAAGATGTTTATCTAGGGGGCTAGTGTGATATCATTGACTTTGGACTAAAAACAATGGTTTAGCTCAACTCTGGGGGTTACCAGCTTTGTAACCTAGGTAAGTTGCTGAAGTTGGGACCTCAAGTCTGGAGATCCTCATAGCTAAAGGGAAAGGATTTTTTGAGGATAAGCTTATCCAACACCTTTGAGGATTGAGATCATGTGCATGATAATATCTGGAACTTGATAAATGTCAAATTCCCTTCTCCTCCCTTTACATATTGATCTATAAGTTGTTTAAATTTTTCCTCATGACATTGTGTTCTTCTGAGTCCTTTTTGTGTTAAAAAAACCTCATAGAGAACAATGTTATTATATGCAACATGTAGACATAATAAGTTTTTTTAAAAAAATACCAGTTTTGTGTGTTGTAAGGTAACTTCCGGGTTAGTTACCTTATGGCCAAATGATTTGAAGTCTCATGGAGCCATGAAAATGTCATCTACAGTTTAAGTTTTTTTTGAGACAAGGTCTCATTCTGTTGCCTAGACTGGACTACAGTGGTGCAATCGTAAGTGGTGCAATCGTAGCTCACTGCAGCCTTGAACTCCTGGGCTCCTGGCCTCCCGCTTCAGCCTCCTGAGTAGCTAGGATTACAGGCACATGCCACCATGCCTGGCTATTTTTTTTTTGTATTTTTTGTAGATACAGGATCTTGCTTTGTTGCCCAGGCTGGTCTCAAAATCCTGACTTCAAGTGATCCTCCTGTCTCAGCCTCCCAGCGTGCTGGGATAATAGACGTGACCCTGGTCTATAATTAACTTTTAAAAGAAAATAGCAGGCCAGGCATGGTGGCTCATGCCTGTAATCCCAGCACTTTGAGAGGCTGAGGCAGGCGGATCACAAGGTCAGGAAATCAAGACCATCCTGGCTAACACGGTGAAACCCCGTCTCTACTAAAAATACAAAAAATTAGCTGGGCGTGGTAGCGGCGCCTGTAGTCCCAGCTACTCGGGTGGCTGAGGCAGGAGAATGGCGTGAACCCGGGGGGCGGAGCTTTCAGTGAGCTGAGATCACACCACTGTCCTCAAGCAGAGCGAGACTCCATCTCAAAAAAAAAAAAAAAAAAAAAGAAGAAAAGAAAAAGAAAACAGCAATAGTAGTATAAAGACCAAGAGAAATGGCAAGATGTTAACATCTTATGCCATTTTTTCTGGTGGCTGTGAATATTTATTTAGCATGGCTATTATGCTGTGGAGTGGTTAATGTCCAGATCAGTTCTACATAATTGTAAAGCCCACCTCAAGTAAGAGGAGGATAAATGGGTTAAAAGAAAAAAGACTAGCAGGGGTTCCTGTGGTTTATAAAAAGGAAATGGTTGAGGCAGGCAATTAATGACTGAGGATTAGTAAACCAGGGTTAGCTGGTGCACAGTTTTGATGCAGACCCTAAAGGGGGGCAGGGGCATGCCTTTCTCTTGCCTGGTAGAATGGGAAATATCATTAGAGGGCAAAAATTATATTTAGTTTAAACTTCAGTTCCTTATGTTTACATAAGAAAAGATTAGATTACAATTTATTATAACTCATTCTCCAAAATATCTGGGAGTAAATAAAAAATGAAATAATCTTCTATTATTCCTATTAACAGGATGGGGCAGGCAGGAAGAGTGTGTGTGTCGACAACATAGGACAATTAATAGTATAAAAACCACTGATCACTGACAGATCCCTCTTCTGTTTTCTTCCTGACCTTCTTGGTTTGAGAACACTAGACATAGCTGAGTCCTTAGCATGAGAGAAGGGGGTTGAGAGGAAGAGACAACTCACGTACTATTGAAGTTGATTGTCTTCAATTAAAAAACCCATTATCCCAATCTGCCCCCTTAAAAACTATTTTCCTCTCAGCTTCTCACACTCTGTGAAATATACTTTTAGCCTCTAATGCCTGACTTGATCCTCACCGTAGTGATTAGAGTCAGATGTTTAGACACGCTAGACTAATCTAATGCACTTTGACTTGGCCACAGCTAAGACTGTAAATCTGTATGTCAGATACCAGGCGATTGACATTTTTGTTATGACCATAAATTACGCTGGACCTGGAGACTGATGTAAAATTATGCATTATGTCACTGTGTCAACTACTCATCATGGAAGACTTTGTTTGGTGTTGGTCCTGAGTATGAAACTTCATACTCCTAGAATGCCAATTTCAAATTTAGATGTCAGCCATGATGATAAGGTTTTATAATTTGTGCTTTAAAGCAACTTTAATCTTACAAGTGGGTCTCTATATATAAAGAATAAAATTGTTCAATGCTTTTAAGGAATGTTGTACACATATTGTGGTCACAATATCCTAAAAAGAAAATGTTGATAAAATGGAAAGTAAACACAATAGAGTGATTAGGAACGCGGACTCTGGAATCAAACCTTAGTTTGAGTCTAGGTCTTTCTTGCCACTTATTAGACGTTTAATCTTTCTTAACCTCATCCTCCCTCCTCCATATATACTATAGGAGTAACAATATAATACCTGTTTCATAGAGACATTGTGATGATTAATTGAGATGATGCATGTAAAGGCTTTAGGCTGGTACATTATGAGTGCTCAATAATTACTAGCTACAATTAATAATAGAAATAAATATTAAGGGTACCACCCTTAACATCTCAAATTTATAACCTTCCTGAAAATGCAGAGGGATTAATTTCTGTTGTTGTTTTGATGTTGATATTGTAGAACATACCAACTTTTGTCCTGGAGACACATGGAGAATGTCAGTAGTGTGTCCTGAAGATGTATTACTGGGAGGTGACATTTTTAATGGATTTTTAATGGATTTTTAACACCATCTAGATAAATAGATAAAATAAAATTCTTTAAACTTTCCATCTCCTGTCTCGCCCCCTCCCCTCCTTGAAGAGAAATTTGGTGGCAATAATGTGTATGTGATTTCCATGCTGGAACAAATGATTTAAATTATTTGGGGTTTTGAAGCAGCATGCTGCAGGAGAAAAAGGAGAGGCCCAGAAGTCTGAAACCCAGCCTTGCCCATACAGCTGTCGTCTGCCTTAGGAGACAGGTTTTGGAAGCATCACCAGCTCTGTGATGCTTCTGTGACCTTGGTTAGCTATTGTCCTTTATCTATGTGTCTGGTACTGCTACTTGTGTACATGTCCATTATTATGCTGGGAACACAGCACGGTGGCTCACGCCTGTAATCCCAGCACTTTGGGAAGCCGAGGCAGGCGGATCACGAGGTCAGGAGTTAGAGGCCAGCCTGACCTACATGGTGAAACCCTGTCTCTACTAAAAATAAAAAAATTAGCTGGATGTGATGGTGCATGCCTGTAATCCCAGCTATTCAGGAGGCTGAGGCAGGAGAATCGCTTGAACCCAGGAGGTGGAGGTTGCAGTGAGCCGAGATCACGCCATTGCACTCCAGCCTGGGTGACAGAGTGAGACTCCGTCTCAAAAAAAAAAAAAAAAAAAAAAAAAAACAAAAAAGAAAAACAAACAAACAAAAACAAACACAAAGTATTACTTGCCATCAATTAAACTGTCAGTTCTTTGAGTGTATTTTATGTATAGTACCCAGGCTGGTGCTGAGTCCTGACTTAGGAAAGATTTGTTGAGTGACTGTGTGACCAGTGTAAAGGTGTGACTGTAGGCTTACTTTGCTGGGTGGTTTTGGGCAATTTATTTACTCCAAAACCCAATGAACCTCACATCTGATTTGTCTCCTGCAAATAGCTAATGTGAACTCAAATGAATAAATGTAAATAGTTTCTATAATTTCAAAATGCCATAAAATAGAAGATTTAAAAACCTGGTCATGATAATAACAATAATATTGAAACCCAAGCTATAATATTTACCGTGGTATGCTTCATAATAGTGAGAACTGAAAACAACTGAGATTTTCTGTGGCTCACGCTTGTAATCCTAGCACTTTGGGAGGCCGAGGTGGGTGGATCACTTGGGGTCAGGGGTTTGAGACCAGCCTGGCCAACATGGTGAAATCTCATCTCTACTAAAAATACAAAAAAATTTTAGCTGGTTGTGGTAGCGGGTGCCTGTAATCCCAGCTGCTCAGGAGGCTGAGGCATGAGAATCTCTTGAATCTGGGAATTGGAGGTTGCAGGGAGTTGAGATCATGCCACTGCACTCCAGCCTGGGCAACAGAGTAAGACTCCATCACAAAAAAAAAAAAAAAAAGAAAAAAAAGAAAAAAAGAAAAAAGAAAAAAGAGAAAAAGAATAAAAGAAAAGAAAATTTTATCACTAGGTTATTTGTTCAATCATCGATGCTACCCACACACAATATAGTATTAGGCAGCTGATAATATTTACTGAATGTTTAAATTATGTGCTGTTCTACTGTGAATGAGCTGGTCTAGGCAAACCTATCCCCAAAGGCTAAGGGAGCTGAGAGGCCAAAGAAAGAGGCTGACAAATCTAGTTTCTCAGAAAGAAACAGGGACTTACAAATAGAAGCAATGTCTCTGGCAGCTGAGAGATGGTGGATCCCTGCACTTGGCCTGCAAAAAATATCCTTCACAAGTTAGATACCCATCTTTATGAGGGATTATCTATGCTATAGGCATTGCTTCTTTATGAGGGGTTATCTATGCTGTGGGCATTGCTTCTTTATGGGGGTTATCTATGCTGTGGGCATTGCTTCTTTATGGGGGTTATCTATGCTGTAGGCATTGCTTCTTTGTGAGGGGTTATCTGTGCTATAGGCATTGCTTCTTTGTGAGGGGTTATCTATGCTGTAGGCATTCTTTATGAGGGGTTATCTATGATATGGGAACACATCACAGAGGTTTTGTTTCAAGATTGAGTCACTCTGGGTGAAAACAGTCTGTTTTCCTGCATGCCTCCGGCCCTGTTCTAAGCATTGAACAAATATCTCATTTAATCTTTACAACACCCCTTTGAAATCCAGATCCAGAGTCCTCAGTTTACAGATGAAGTAGAAGCTGTGTGACTGGCACAGGAAGAGGTGCACTGTTTTGGGCATCAATCAGAAGCAAGCTGAAGAGCCATTTATTAAGCATAGGAAAAACAACCCTGATAGGTGATCCATCCAAGAATTAGTAGTCGTTGTCTCTGGAGACTAGATTTCTGAGGGAGTTGCTCTCTACAGGGAGTCAGTGTCGTTCTGTTGCCCAGGCTGGAGTGCAGTGGTGTGATTTTGGCTCACTGCAATCTCCACCTCCTGGGCTCAAATGATCCTCCCACCTCAGCCTCCCAAACAGCTGGGATTACAGGCATGTGCCACCATGACTGGCTAATACTTTTGTATTTTTTTGTAGAGATGTGGTTTCACCATGTTGCCCAGGCTGGTCTTGAACTCCTGGTTTCAATAGATCTGCCCACCTCAGCCTCCCAAAATGCTGGAATTACAGGTGTGAACCACTGTGCCCAGCCTCTATACAGTATTTTAAAATTGGTTTGAAAATTTTTTTTACAATGAGCTTATATTATTTTATATTTAATGAAATAAAGCAATAAATGATCATTCACTTTGTAACTATCCATTTTATTAAAAACAAGTAGCCAAGAAATGAAATGTTAACATAACTGAAATGTTAATTTAATTATTTCTCATTTTGGCAATGAAAGTTATTGAATTCAAGCTAAAATAGTGCATTTGAACCACAATGAGATACCATCTCACACCAGTTAGAATGGTGATCATTAAAAAGTCAGGAAACAAGTGCTGGAGAGGATGTGGAGAAATAGAAACACTTTTACACTGTTGGTGGGAGTGTAAACTAGTTCAACCATTATGGAAAACAGTATGGCGATTCCTCAAGGATCTAGAACTAGAAGTACCATATGACCCAGCTATCCCATTACTGGGTATATACCCAAAGGATTATAAATCATGGTGCTATAAAGACACATGCACACGTATGTTCATTGCGGCACTATTCACAATAGCAAAGACTTGGAATCAACCCAAATGTCCATCAGTGACAGACTGGATTAAGAAAATGTGGCACATAAACACCATGGAATACTATGCAGCCATAAAAAAGGATGAGTTTGTGTCCTTTGTAGGGACATGGATGCAGCTGGAAACCATCATTCTCAGCAAACTATCGCAAGAACAGAAAACCAAACACTGCATATTCTCACTCATAGATGGGAACTGAACAACGAGATCACTTGGACTCAGGAAGGGGAACATCACACACGGGGGCCTATCATGGGGAGGGGGGAGGGGGAGGGATTGCATTGGGAGTTATACCTGATGTAAACGACGAGTTGATGGGTGCTGACGAGTTGATGGGTGCAGCACAGCAACATGGCACAAGTATACATATGTAACAAACCTGCACGTTGTGCACATGTACCCTAGAACTTAAAGTATAATAATAATAATAATAAAAAAGAAAAACAGACACTCTAAAATAAAAAAAATAAAATAAAATAAAATAAAATAGTGCATTTGAAACAAAAGATACCTGCCCCTACCCAGTACTTTTCGTGTTTTCTGGGTCTCAGCAATTCACTTGCATTTGACTTTCATTTATCATATTTGTGAGAATAGGTGAAGTTTTAGCTAATAAGTAATGTAGTATTAAATCTCAGTGACTGCAAAAAAGACTAGAGCTTTCTAGCCAGCAAATGCCTCTTTCCATAAGGGAACAAATTCTCCAACTTTCAAAAATGTAGTATAACAAACGGCTCTATTTTAGATTGTATGGAAGTTGTAAACTTTAATTACATCTGTGTTTTTCTCCATTCACCTGGTGTGAAGAGGGAGGGACTCAACCTGGGTGAGCAGCTATTTAAGCATCTGGCACAGGAATCTTGGTCAGCCACATGCATGTGCAGGACTAGAAAGAAGTCCAGGTTTGTGTTGGGAGTCCATCACTAAGTGTTTATGTGCCAGTGAAGTCACCAGGCCTTCAACACCCACAGCCAAGAGCTGTGCGGAGAGAAGGAGGCTGCCACTTCTGCAGTGTGGTTGACGAGCCTCGGTGCCAGGCACCTGCACCTTGTTGCCTGTGGGATTCCAACTCTCATTGTTGCCTCAGAAACTTTTGTTACCACAGAACTTTCTCACACTCACTGACCCAGACGTTTGCAGAATTCCAGGGCTAGTGTGTGGTCAGGCAGCCAAATTCCAATTTTAGAATGCTGCTTGTGACCATGAAACTCTGTTAACTCAGGCTTTTAAAGGGCTGACATGGTGAGAGAGAGAGAGAGAGAGAAAGAGAAAGAGAGAGAGAGAGAAACTGTGTTGGGGAGGAAACAGTATGAAGATGAATAAACAAGCAATTGTTTATTGTTCTCAACCAGAGAACAAACATATATTTTGATCTCTACAGGATCTGAGTGTTAGCAGTGATAAAACATAGGTATTTGAAATGTGGAATGATGCTGGAATCTTAAATCATCCACATTTCACAAAGGATTGTGTTAAAATTCTTTCAGAAAGGTAGAGGGGTTTATTTCACTTCTGAATCCAGTCACTTCACAATCTGCCTCAGTAAAGTGTCTCAGAATTTTACATTTCTAAGTCACTAAGTTCTATTTTATTTTATTTATTTTGAGATGGAGTCTAGCTCTGTTGCCCAGGCTGGAGTGCAGTGGCGCGATCTCAGCTCACTGCAGTCTTTGTCTCCCGGGTTCTACAGATTCTCCTGCCTCAGCCTCCTGAGTAGCTGAGATTACAGATGCCCACCACCACATCCAGCTAATTTTTGTATTTTTAGTAGAAACGAGGTTTCATTGTGTTGGCCAGGCTGGTCTCAAACAGGAGTTCATGATCCGCCCACCTCGGCCTCCCAAAGTGCTTGGATTACAAGCATGAGCCACTGTGCCCGGCCAAGTCACTAAGTTTTTTTTAATGTCTACAATAACCCTTTCTCCTTGTGAAGCTTATAGAAAAGCCTACATTTATTTCCTCCCTCCCTCCCTCCCTCCCTCCCTCCCTCCCTCCCTTCCTCCCTTCCTTCCTTCCTTCCTCCCCTCCTTTCTTCCTTCCTTCCCTTTTCCCTCCTCTCCTTCCTTTCTTCCTCTCTGCGTTCCACTTTTCTTCCCTTCCCTCTTCCCTCCCTCCCATGCCATTCTTTGACAGGTATTATTATCAGCATTGAGGATATAACTTCGAACCAGATGGAAAAGTTTCCTTGCCCTCAAGAAACTGACATTCTAGTGGAGATAAACAGATAATACCTACTACATAAGAACTTCAGAAATATTAAGTGCTATGAATAAAACTAAACAAGGTAATGTGATAGAGAAAGGGGCTGAGAAATGTGGATGGGGGGCCTTCTGATTTTAATTGGGTGCTCTAGGCCAGCTTCTCTGTGGAGCTGACCCTTCAGTTGAGACCTAAATGATGAGAAACTGTGAGAGATACTGTCAGCCAGACCCGAGGGCTTCCATTTTCCATGTGTCAGTGGCGGCAGGTGGGGCAGGATGGTAATACCTACCTCACAGGTTGATTGGGATTAACTGAGGTAACATGCCCAAATGCCCAGAATAGTGCTTTGGTACTTAATAGCCTTGAATTATAATAGTAGAACTTAAAAATGTTCCCACCCCCATTTTTCATGCCTGTGGAAGTAGTTATCATGTCATCTGTATAAAAATCTGCCAGATATAGAGGTCAGAATAAAAGGTCTGCCAGAGCCATGCCTTGGATTCAGGGTGTAGGACTAAACAAGATGATGCCAGAATCTAGCCCTGCCCCTTGAGATTACCAGTAGGGTTAATTATGTTCCTTTATTTGCCAACTTTATTTCAGGAGTTGGCTAGAGCTTAGTTATTTGATGGATGAGTTGGACATAGGACTTCCCAATACGAACCACGCCTTAGGTTGACTTAACCCGATTCGTCCTCCCCAAGGAGGTGAGATGCAGGGAGCTCTGAAGGCAGGGCCAACATGCTGGCCTCAGGAGGCCCTTGAGATATGCTCACATGCTTGGCAGGTCCTCCACTGAAATTCCCAAGTTCTGCTCTGCAGAACGTGGAAGAGATGGCTTTGGCCTGGAAAATTTGATGGCAGGTGTTACCTTGTGGCTGCCAAGAGCTAGATGATAGAGATTCCTCATGCAAGAATGCTGGAGAAAGCACATTTTACTGTATGTGGGCCAATTTGAATTTCTTCTTACTAGTTGGTAATTGTTGTAGGCTTTGCTTCAAAAAGGTGCATACAAGGCTTACTCGAGTGACACATTTGTAACTAATGCTTGTGTTTGTATAGCGTGTACACCTTGACCTGGATCTTTGGGCCTTACCGCAACCTTGGGGGTTGTTAGGGCTGGCCCCAAGAATCGTATCCCCAAGTAGTGTGGCATAGTGATTAAGAGGTATTGATATTCTGAAGCTAGACTTCCACAGGGTTGGGTCCCGGTTCTACCAGTAGCAGTGAGATCCTGGTTAACATATTTACCTACTCTGTGACTTGGTTCCTCATGGTAAAGTGGAGATCATCGTACCCACCTCATAGGAGTGCTGTGAGAAGTAAGTTACTCTGTGTAAGCTCCTTAGAGTCATACGTGGGTGTGAACCAAGAGTTAAATGGTGGGGAGACAGAGACTTAAGAGGTCACATCGCTGATTCGGGTGAGCAGATTTGCAGAGTTGAGACTCAAACACAAATTTGATTCTAAGTCTAGTAATCTTCCTACTTTTTCTTATATGTAACAGTTACTGGTTGTGATTTTAAAACAAACTCAGAAAGAAGCATAGGAAGGTATTTAGGGTCTTAGTAATAGAATCGCACACTATTCGAAGTAGTGGTACTGTTATCTCTTTTTTATGTATGGGGAAACTGAGGTATAATGCAGTTGTTTTGCAATGACCTGATGTTACTTTGGTTGATATTTTTAGTATGCCACTGGTCTTTTCATTTCTGGGTCCTGATTTTATAAGCAGTGTAAAAAGCATAAGACTGAAAGTGATGTTTCCAGTATTAAAATTAAATGAACTGTCCTGTGAGGCAAAACTATAAAAGAATACAATTAAAAAGATGAATTAGCAATTCAGCTATCACAATGAGATTAGAGGCCAGGCATGATAGCTCATACCTGTAATCCCAGCACTTTGGGAGGGTGAGGTGGGTGAATCACTTGAGCCCAGAAGTTTGAGATCAGCCTGGCCAACATGGTGAAACCTCGTCTCTACTAAAAATACAGAAATTAGCCAGGTGTGGTGGCATGCACCTGTAATCCCAGCTACTTGGGAGGCTGAGGCACTAGAATTGCTTGAACCTGGATGGCAAAGGTTGCAGTGAGCCGAGATCACACCACTGTACTCCAACCTGGGCAACAGAGCAAGGCTCTGTCTCAAAAAAAAAAAAAAAAAAAAAAAAAAAAAAAGAAAAGAAAAAGAGAGAGAGAGAGTGAGAGAGATTAGAGACTTTTCTCAGTGGTGCTGTCCTTCATCAAATATACCTGAAACTTCTCTTTGCAAATTATCTTCACAATGGGTATCACCTTATTTTATTTATTTATTTTTTTGAGATAAATGAGTGATCTCGGCTCACTGCAACCTCCACCAGGTTCAAGCGATTCTTGTGCCTCAGCCTCCCAAGTAGCTGGGATTATAGGCGTGCATCATCATGCCCAGCTAAGTTTTGAATTTTTAGTAGTGACCAGATTTCACCATGTTGCCCCGGCTGGTCTTGAACTCCTGATCTCAAGTGATCTTCCTGCCTCAGCCTCCCAAAGTGCTGGGATTACAGGTGTGAGCCACCGCGCCAGGCCAGGTATGGTATCACCTTATTTTAAATAAGCTTTTAAGGTTAATATTAATTTTTTTAAAAGAAAAATTTTATTTGAGCATCAATTGAGTAAAAATGTAGACATTACTTGATACCTTTTTTCTTCAGCAATAGAAAGCACCTTCAAAGGTAGAGCAGGAAAATGGTATGTAATCAATTTGGGAGTAAAAAGCTGTTTAGCTTGTGTGGCCAGATTGTGGTTTTCCTGTGTGGCTCTAGCAGATAGGGACATTTCTTTTTTCTTTCTTTCCTGTTCTATTTTATTTTTTCTTTGATAAAGGGTCTCGCTCTGTCACCCAGGCTGCAGTGCAGTGGCATAATCATGGCTTACTGCCATCTTGACTTCCTGGACTCAAGCAATCCTCCTGCTTCAGCCTCCTGAGGAGCTGGGAACACAGGTGTGTGCCACCACACCCAGCTAATGTTTTCAATTTTTTTGTAGAGATGAGGTTTCGCTACGTTGCTCAGGCTGGTCTTGATCTCCTGGGCTCAAGTGATCCTCCTGCCTTGGCTTCCCAAAGTGCTGGAATTACAAGTGTGAGCCACCATACCCCGCCTGGGGATTTAAAATGGAGTTCTGTTACCCAACGGCAGCCACAATGAAATGAATGAATGCCCTTCTGAGGGGACTACTGTGAAGGCTAACATTCATGGGGTGCTTGACAGACATCAGCATCAGACACCTCCGTATGATATGGAGAAGTAATGAAAGCCGCAAACTTATGATCTGGCTTGAAGCCCTAACTTTTCTTTCCAAGTAATCTCTTCAGGGAAAGCCTTTTGGCTTTGACTACAGCTATCCACAAACGGAAAGATTTGAATTTCATGAAGTCTGGGAAAGAGAGTTTTGGGTGGTATGCACACCAACATTATCAAGAGGCTGTTAAAATGAATTTTGCAAATGAGCAAAAAGTAATTTGCATTAAATACAAATATGTTGTCTTGGGGTAAAAAAAAAAAAAATCGTGCAGAGCTCTGAGACTGCTAGCAGATGGATTTGAGAGTGGAAATGGGAGGCGAGGTGAGAAGCTGTGGTGGTGGTCTATTGGGAGAGGCAAAGAAATGGGTCAGTTGTGGGCTTGTTTTAATACAAGCAAACAGGTCCGAAGCTCCTGCCTTCTCCAAGCCTATAGCTTGCGGGAGAGTGGGTGGGACCAAAAGTCCTCTAAGCAGATACATTCTATATATACAAAATACATCAAAATATTCTGGTGTCTGTGATTATCCCAGTCTGGGAGAATTCTTGGGTGAGGGCTGAGAATTGAGAAGTTAAATTTTCGGTGAAAGTGCTATAAAGGTGTGGAGTTTGGGGAAAGTAAGTGTTTAATATGGGAAAGATTGTGAGTGGCTTGGTGGAGATAAGGGAAAGGTGGGTTGGGTAACTGTGAAGTACCATAGGGAATCTCAGTGGGGTTTCAGGCTGCCAGGGCCAGTCAGTGAGTTACTGTTTGCCCATGAGTGATGTTCTGAGCATCAGAATAACTAGAATAGGATACTGGCATACCATCATTAGTGTGATTCCCTCCCTCCTGCCCTTTCTCTCATTTTGATATGATTGACTCAGACTTTTTAATTAAACTTTTTATTTTCTTTTTACCATGCATACTAGCCTTATACATATGACGTAGGGCTCCTTCCTTCCCTCCCTCTCTCTTTCTCTCTCCCTGTGAACGTGGAACTCTCTGCTAATGATTCAAGCAGTGATCATGATTCTTTCTTCTGATCTTGTTTTATATATACAGCAAAAATCAAATTGAGACCCTTTGGAAATAAACACATTAGTACATAGCTCAGCACCAAGCATATAGTGAGTGTTTTTAAAATGTCAGTGGAATGAAACCACCTGGATTAAAGTTAAAAGCTGTTTTCCTAGATCCTTATTGGCTGCTTAATCTTACCATGGATTCTTACAAACCCGTGGACCCTCATCTGAAACTCTTGGAGCCAAACGCCTTTCATATATCAGAATTTTTTGGATTTAAAAAAGTTTATACAGTGCAGATAGCATGTATTATGTAACTTCTTCAGTAGCAGCACCCATATCCAAACATACCATTTTTTTTTTGTTTTGTGATGAAACTTATGAATGTTCACATTGAATAAATAAAGACAATGCAGCTGTCAGGCAGTTCAGGTCAGGTTTTGTCACTAATTGAATTTTCACCAAGCTTGCATACTTTTAGGTTTCAGAACTTTGGGGTTTTGTAGACCATAGTGGCTTTTTGAAACTATTTCCTGCTTATGTTGCTGTTAGCTGTTGCCCAGTATGCCTTAAAAAAATTGGATTCCCCTGGGTCAGACAGTGGCTATTGTTATCATTCGTCTTCTGTTTCCTGCAGGAAACCTGTACTTCTTTTAGGCTCTGCAGCAAAGAGAAAATCAGAAGGAAAATCATCTTTGGTCTTCCTTCTAGGTGTCTGTTTTAGATCCTGATTAGCCTTGTCTCTCAATTGTAAAAATATTCCTCTCAGCCACTAGATTCCTCAGTCACTTCCCTGGTCCATCTCCTCTATCAGTGCTTGAAGAGTGTGATGTCGTTCATTGCTTTTAACAATCTGGGGTTTGGCCTGATACAAATGGGTTATTAAACTAAGAAGGGCATATCTGTTTTCCTTCTGAACATTTTACATTTTAAACATGGAACAGATGTAAAAAGTAATTTGCTTGTTTTAATACAGAGAGATAGTGACTTCTAATGGCTTCCTGTCTGGGAAGGGTCTTGATCCCATGAACTGATCCCATCTCATCTATTTCTTCCTTATCCTTTTCTCTTGGTCTTGGTTTCCACCCTTGCTTTTCAGTACTCTCAGGCAGTGTTTTTTTTTTTTTTAAAGACAGAGTTTCACTCTGTTGCCCAGGCTGGAGTGCAGCGGCATGATCTCTGCCCACTGCAAGCCCTGCCTCCCGGGTTCAAGTGATTCTCCCACCTCAGCCTCCCAGGTAGCTCAGACTACAGGTGTGTACCACCACGCCTGGCTAATGTTTGTATTTTCAGTAGAGACAGGGTTTCGCCATGTTGGCCAGGCTGGTCTTGAATTCCTGACCTCAGGTGATCCGCTAGCCTCAGCCTCCCTAAGTGCTGGGATTACAGGTGTGAGCCACCGCACCCACCCGGCCTGGGTGGTCTCTTTCTTACCACCCCCATCTCTATTTCTTTTGCCTGCTGCCTCTGCTACCTGCTTCTTTTTAATCGTGTTCACTTTTAGTTGTTTACAATCAGTTGCCAATCTCTGAAAACAGTTTCCTAACAAACACATTTCCTCACTCTTCCTGTTGGAGGCTTTTCTGTTTGGGATTCTGCCCACATATGCAGACACTTAAACTTCTAGTTTCATGGCTGTTTTAGAGGACTTGGGTTGCTGGGCAGCTGAGAGTTGGATGTCTGAGGTGCTGCTGTTTTAAGGAACATTTATATGCATGTGAGTGGTTTTGATTTGAAACTAAGGCTGCTAACTGTGAAATCTGAGAGAGTGAAAAGATTCTTGTAAGATTCTAGGCGATTCTTAGTTCTTTTCATGGTCTGTATATAAGAAGTGTTTTTCTACATCGTTCTTTGTAATAGCAATAGATGTTTATAACATTATAGACATTTCACAGGAGACTTTAGTTAAATTTATGAATCATAACTTTATCCTGGCAGTTTTACTTTAGAAATAATGTATGCTTAGAGTAATTCAGATAACTCAGTCCTTTGAAGGTTCTCTACATATTACTGCCTTTCATATTTGAAGATAGATTTGGAAATGATTGTCCTTTGGGTGTAAAGAGTCCAATATATACTGCTGTTGTTTCCACATGGCATTGTCATTTCCTACCAGGGACTCTCCCTTTTAAACTTAGAGTTGGCACGGAAACATTATTGCTCAAAAGAGCCACCCATTCCCGGGTGTGTTTGACAGGTCTTTGTAAACAAAATTCTTCAGCCTTGCTGAAATTAGTGGAAAAATCTAGGCTCTCATGTTTACAGTTGACGTGGGTTTTCCTTTTACCTAAAATAACCATTACAAGTAAGATACTAAGTAAAAAATATACTCATTTCTACTTCGTACATAAAAATAATAGATGTTTGATGTGTTCAGTGAAATTTCAGTTAACTCACAACTCTTTGAGGCCATGGATGCAGAGGTGGCATTATTAGTCTCTACCTCCAGTGCCTTGCACAATTCCTGGGCACAGAAAGAGACATTTAATTCATGTTGGGTAAATCAAAGAATGATTGATCATTGGCACCTCCTGATTCTATTTGGTGATCAGAGAAAGTGGCAGGAGTTAAGTTATTTTACATACAAACATTTCTTGCAAAATTTGGAGAGGATGTTTTGATGGCTTGAGATCTTTTAATTTCTTTGAGTACTTTCATTGTCCTTCCCACCTCTTCCCTCTCTCCACTCTGAACTGCATAGGGCCTGCCTGCATGAACTACTCACTTCTTCTGACTCCAAGGAAGACCATATCATGTGTTTTAAGTACCCCATAAAGTTTGTCTTCAAAGTAAAGCTTCCTTTGCCAAGCTCACAAATGATGGATTTTTGTTTTCCTTCGGCCTGAGGGTCAAGAGAGTGGGCACTTTTGTATGTATCAGTCTTCAGGGCCATTTCCTCCCTCCTATCCTACTGCCCTCTCCCTGTCTTAGGCAAGAAATCAGTTGGTTCTGAGCACTGACCTCCGCTGGGCCAGAGAGTTCTGAAAGCCTTTGTGTGTTCATTTCCTTAAAGAAGTGGAAGGTAACATGTTTGAAAGCCGGGCAGCTGTGGCCTGTTCCAAAACATCAATGTTGATTGTTTGTTTTTCTGGATTTTAACAAAGGAGCTTTTGCCAGGAGACCTTTGCCCTCTTGCTCGTTCAAACCCCAAATTACAAAAATACATAACAAAAATAAAACAGAAGCCAGACTTAAGGTTATCTTACCAAAACAGGACTTCTTCCTTCTTTAGATTGTACAAACACATGAGTTCCCAGTTAAATTTCAATCAATCATTCCTGATGGATTCAGCTAAAGTTTTGTTTTATCTTTAACTCATACCACGTTGTCTAGTCCTTGGAGCTTAGTTCTGTTTCCTCACCTTGTTTACCTACAAAACGGTGCATTTATTTGAAAAAAAGAAGAAGAATTTACTGGTTCCTTTTTCCCTCTGTGTATTCAGCAATAAAAGAAAAAATTCTCTGAAATGTGTGCTGGGGAATAATAAGCAGTATTCCTTGGGTGGTCTTAACAGCTCAACAGTTAGATTGTTCTGAAATTGAAATCCTCAAAGATGATCTGTTCAAAGGAGGAGTGTTGACTTTCTAATCTTTTGGAGAGAGGAAGGGATGCAGCGTTGGCTAGAGACAGTATGGGGTGGTGGTAAAGAACATGAACTCTGAGGCCAGTTGGTTTGGTTTCAAATTATCTGCCTCTTACTAGCTGTGGACCTTGGTTATATCACTTAACCTCACTGTCCCTCATCTGTATAATGGTAATAGTGGTAGTACCTCCTCCATTTGTCATGATTAAATAAGTTAATATCTCTAAAGCACTACATAATAAGTGCTGTGTGAGTGTTTTTAAAATACATGAAAAGGAAATACAGATGAGATAATGTCAGAAGAGATTAGTGTCAAGCCCTTGAAGGGAGGGGGCCAATTTCAAATGAGAAGAGCCGATAGGGAGTGACAGAGAAAGCAAGTAAAGTGGGATTAAATGATAGACGATGCATTTGGCCATTTGGAGTTCTTAAGTAACTTCTAACTATTCAGAGTGTGACTTTAAGCAACCCAACTTACCTCCCTATCGGTAAAAAGTGACACTTAGCTGGCTCGATATTCTTTTATGTGTCCCAGCCCCAGAAATACACAGACTGGCTTCCATTTTTAGTGGAGTGCTGTCAGCAGAAGCCAGACTGAGATTTCAGGTTGGATTGAGGAAAGATGAAAGAGTTGACACTTGGTGTCTAAGTCATTTCCTGGCAGTGAGTGAGAAGAGAGAACATCACTAATGGCAAAGCCAGGGCTGAGAGGCACGGGCTTGAGTTGCTGTGTGAAGACAATCGCTCATTGCTGCCTGAAGGCTTCCATGGTTTCTTCCATGATTTCTTCCTTTCCTCTCTCAAGCATTTGATTCCCCTTTTTACTTTTTTTCTGACTGTTTCTCTTTCAAAGTTGCCTGTGAAAGGGCCTTCTTGTTTGAAATCTCTTCTTGGGAAGGAAGAAAGTGGCATGCAGCAACATAAATAGCAGGTGCAAATCCTCCAGATGAGTTCCAGCCGAGGGACAGTGGTGCTTGAGTGGCTGTGCTGAATTCCTCCTCCAACTTGATAGCATATTTTTGATATTACAGTCCATCTGTGCACCATTTTTTAATGCGTATGTTTTTGTTTTTTTGGTTTGCTTTATTCTCGTTTTTTCCCTTGGGCTCTTTAAATAGTGTTATTCTACAAAGGAGCTTTTTTTTTCTTTTTCTTATTTGTGCTTCTAGTGCTCTGACCCATGGGTTTTTTGAATATAAATTCACTTGCATTTAGCCACCGAGTGAAGGGTACTCATTTCTGAGGAACATACTTATTATTCTGGCATAAGATATGCGAACAGACTGTTCTCTACAGATTTGAATATCTTTGAGAGGTGCTGGTGACAACAATGGCATTTGGCAGCATGATGCTCTGTTCAAACAAATATTCAACTTGGTTTATGTTAGCGTTTGTATCAGGCGGTGGTAAGCACAGTGTTCTCAGATTTGAACCATAAATAATGATGGAGAAAGGATGGTGAGAGCCACAGAAGTGGTCATTGCACTTATATTTTTCAAGTTTGCTTTTCTTGATTTTTCTTCATTAAATTTTCATTCAGTGTTTTTATCAGACGGGATGTGCTAGATGATGCTGCAGTAACAAATGATACCCAGGTCTCAGTTGCTTAAAGCAACACCGTTTTCTTTATTGGCTGTGCTACATATCCATGGAGGGCTGGCTGTCATATAGACCTTCCCTATGGATGCGTGTTGATAGATATCCCCCTGTCACCAGTTACAAGGGCAAGGAAAGGAAATATGGTGAATCATGCACACTGTCTTGTGGGATTTGGCTTAGAAGTAATATTAGTTCTGCTCACATTCATTGGCCAGTTAATGAAGGGCAAGTGCAATGGCCATGCCTAACTTCACATGGGCAGGGAAACACAATCCTATAATGTTCTTGGAGGAAGGAGAATTGGAAATATTTGGTGAACAGCACTAAATGCCTAATACACTATAGACCTTACGTAAGCCAAATACCATAATGGTGTCTAGGGGCACAAAGATGAATGGAGTGCATTCTAATTCTAGAGAAATTATTATTATTTTTTTGGGGGGGGAATAGCTTTATATAGGAATTTCAAAATGATGGTGATGAAACTAAGATGGTTTTAAAACCATTTCTGTATTTTATTTTATTGTTTATTTATTTATTTTTTGAGACAGAGTCTCGCCCTGTTGCCCAAGCTGGAGTGCAGTGGTGCGATCTTAGCTCACCACAACCTCTGCCTCCCGAGTTCAAGCAGTTCTCCTGCCTCAGCCTCCCAAGTAGCTGGGACCACAGGCATGTGCCACTACACCTGGCTAATTTTTGTGCTTTTAGTAGAGATGGGGTTTTACCACGTTGGCCAGGATGGTCTCGATCTCCTGACCTCGTGATCCGCCCGCCTCAGCCTCCCAAAGTGCTGAGATTACAGGCTTGAGCCATCGCGCCTGGCCCCATCTCTGTATTTTAAAAGATTAGGAATGTTTCCTTTATCAATTCATTTCTCCAGTTTTTGTAAGTATCTTCCAGAAGTTACAAATAGCTACTAAATAATCTTCAGAACTTAAATCTGATGAAGAAAAATTGGCTTTAACTTAATTTTACATAGTGTTTGGGTCCTCTCTTGAATCTTTATATGTGAAAGACATCATTTTTGTGGTTTTGCCATGCTTTAGCAGTCTAAAAATTGAATGTGCCTAAGGAGAATAACTTTTTTATTACATGCTGGCTTAAATCTCAGACAGAATTCCATTGAAAGCCAATTGGTTTTCTGTTTTTTTTTTTTTCTATGTGTCTTTCAGTGCTGAAATTGGAAATAAACCAGCATTATGGCTTCATAACGGAAAGTGTAGCAATTCTGCACAATGCGCAAGCAAGTTTGTCATTTAAAATAGCAGACATCTGTCAGAAGTTGGTACTGACCTTCTAAACTGCAACTGAATGTTCAGATTGTTATTTCTCCATCCTCCTCAGATGCATTTCCAGTGTTGGGCTCACAGCCCCATGCTTCTTGTCTGCTTCCTAGTGGGTTATGGGTTGTTTCCTAGAGTCTAGACATGAAATGAAAAATGATTATGTAATCTATTTCCCTTCTTCTCTGCAAAATTCAGAGGAAGGGTGAAAGCTTTGAGACATACCACCTCCCCCTGGTTGGTGGGAAGAGCAGATTTTGGGGATCTATAGACATGGGGTTGGAATCTTGGCCAGCCCCTTCCTACCTGTGGCACTTTGGGCAGATTGGTTTATCTCTTTAATTCTCAGCTTCCTTCCCAGTAATATGAAGAGCCTAAGAACTGTTTCAGTGGCTTGTTGTGAGGGTTAAGTATATGATTTATATAAAATGCCAACAGTGTCTGACATGTAACAAGCACCCAATAAATATTCCCTGTTGGCACAGTGCTTACTGGTTTTTAAAGAACTTCATTACATACTATCTCGTGGGAATACACCAAGGAGGTAAAAGGTATCTAGCTGAATTAGTTTTCCATTAACTTCCCAAAAAAATAAATACAGACTGCATTTTCTTGGAGTCACAGATGACTTTGCAAAGATCTTATTTAATTATGTGTATGTTTTCTTCTCTACTCACATTTTCCCTCACCCATCATCTTGTTAGATTACGTATAGACTGAATCCTGTACATTTTTAAAGTTATAAATCTTTTCTTGTGCTATTATGAGTTTTGGGTGATTATTTCAGCCAGCAATCAATGATTAAGGGCTGAGGGGATTGGTGTTAATACTATAGGAGAAGAGGCCGGGCGCGGTGGCTCATGCCTGTAATCCCAGCACTTTGGGAGGCTGAGGCGGGCGGATCGCGAGGTCAGGAGATCGAGACCATCCTGGTTAACATGGTGAAACCCCGTCTCTACTAAAAATTCAAAAAAATTAGCCGGGCGTGGTGGTGGGCACCTGTAGTCCCAGCTACTCGGGAGGCTGTGGCAGGAGAATGACGTGAACCTGGGAGGCGGAGCTTGCAGTGAGCCGAGATCATGCCACTGCACTCCAGCCTGGGTGACAGAGCGAGACTCTGTGTCAAAAACAAACAAACAAACAAACAAAACAAAAAAAATATAGGAGAAGAAAACAAAAACTTTTATAATTTTAATAATAATCACTAACACCAATTAAATAATAAATCTGTGCCTGGTTCCTAATTGAAGTTTTCTTTTTTCTATGAAATCATAGTTAATCTTCTCTCCACTCTGTAAGGTAACTACGACTATTACTTGCACATTGCAGGTGAAGAAATTTAGGCTAAGATGTTAAGTAATTTGTCCAAGGCAGTATACTTAGTAAGATTAGCACTGGAATTTAAATCCAAGATCGTTTGATTTCAAAATAGCTGTTTTTCCCCACTCAGCTCTATAGTACAGATAAATTTGAGTTTAAAATAGGGAGGTTATATTCCTGGCTGATGCATGTTGTGTGAACACTGTCTGAGTGGATTAATTGTGGCAGTTAAAAATAACAGGGTGTGTTGTTGGCTTTGTGTACAGTCTAAACTTCTTTTCTGGATGACTTTAAAATATGAGTGTGTTGCTGCTCCTGATTCCTAACAGGGAACTTTAGAGACCTGGAAGCCTGTCGTTTGTGTAACTCTCTATGTATGTATGTCAGATTCTGTGGACAGGTGGCCCCTCATCTGTATCCCTAACAGGAGGGTTAGTAATGCGAAGTAAGGGTAAAGATAGAAGCTAGAAAAACGAATAGGCTATGCCTTCCCGTCTGAATTATTCTCTCATTTTTCTCATCCCTGACAACTTTCTCAATAAATTGGCCTAGCAAGTAAATCCATGGGTCTTCTGTCCTTGTTGGGAATAGCGCCATTTGGGCACAGCTTTGCCATCAATTTTCCATATAAAAACATTTCCTAAGGTAAACATTAAGGCCTGAATGACAACTACAGGTTGAGATTTTTACTTTGACTGATGAGGCTTACTTGGCTGGACACCATTTTTCAATGGCAATGATCCTTTCTGTTTTAAAACCTGATTGTTAAAATATGGGGCATATGGGAGATCTTAAAAAGATCAAGTTCCAAGTATAATTCTTTTTCAAGTAGGCAGTGGAGTCTGGTGCATAATGTTCCAATCTAGTTTCACGGTCCTTTTGATCAACCTAAAATAAAACTGAACAAGACGGCATCTCTGAAAGGGTTAATACCCTGGAATTTCACACTTAACAATTGGCATTATGTTCTTTGCATTCTTGAGGAATTTTCTCACTGATGTCAAAAGACTTTGGTTTGTTATGCAAGACAGTGGTCCAGTGACTTTGCATATCACATTCTCTTAACATGAGGGAAATCCCTGCATGCTAATTAGAGAAGGAAAAAAGTAGTGCAAGTGGTTCTTTGGCTAGAGATGAATTAAATGAGGGAGGGCATTTAGTGAAAAAACAAAGCACAACAAAACCCTTGCAAATAAGCGGGCATTCTTTTGAAGTGGCTGCTTACTCTGGTCGTTTTGCGTAGTCTTACTGCTATATCACTGTGATGCCATTTTTTTGGGGGAAAACACTTGAATGTATATATAGTTTGTTTTTTATTTTTCTGATTGTTTTAATTACCTATTGCAGTGTAAGAAACCACTCCAAACTTAGTGGCTTAAAATAACAACAATTTATTGTTTCTTAAGTTTCCAGGAGTTGACTAGTTCAAATCTGTTCCATGGGTTGTTGGCTGTCCCTATGTTCAGTTGGTGCTGGGGCTGGGTCCAAGGAAGCAAGGAAGGTCCAAGACATCTTTTCTCACATGTCTGGTACCTCAGTGCTTCTCCGTGTGGTCTCTCTACCTGGCAGGTTTGGGCACCCTCATAGCATGGTGGTCTCAGGGTAGTTGGACTTCCTCAGGTAGCTGGCCTTCAAGGAAAAGAAAGCAGAAGCTGTCACTCTTCTTAAGACCAAGCTTGAAAGTGGCAGCATGTTACTTCCACCATATCCTGTTGGTCAAAGGAAGCCCTAGAGTCAGTCCAGATTCAAGGGAAGTCAGGGAAATAGACCCCATTTCGGGAAGGGTGGAGTGGCATGTCCCTATAGGAGGAAATGAATTGGTGGCCCAAATTGCACAAGTACAGGGAAGACTGAGGGCAGAGGGGCTCATCCTGGCTGGTGGGAACACCAAGGGCAGAGGAGAGTTTTGTCCCACTTTCTGTTTAGTGTTCTGGGCAGACACTGCTATATGAGTAACTTCATGCCAGCTTGGAAGGGGTACACTTCCAAGTGACATGAGAGGGCAAAATGGTGAGGTCAGGTGGAGGAGGCCCCAGGGCACTCACCAAGCCTCTCTCAGCTCCTGTGTGATGGCGGAAGTAGCCAGATGTTCTGGAATTCTTTCAAGGGAGGGCTCAGAAGGCAGCTGAGTTAAGAGGCAGTGGGCTTAGGCCAGGAACTGGGTGGAAAATGAGACCCAGAGCTGGCTGTGGCACCACTGGAGGCCAGCCAGTGGCACTCTAAGGCCCTGGCCACCAGCTATAGACATCAGCTGTGGATGTCATTGGAATATCCAGGGTTGAAGAGCTAGCCAGTTTCACTCCCATGGTCACCAGGCCAGGCAGCAACCCAGACTAGCTGCTTTGCAGCAGAGGGCAGCTAGGATGTAGAGGACAACATGTGATTTGCATTCCCCTTCTCTCACATCACCATAATAATGGAGACACTCTCCCCTCTCCCCTTTCCCCTCTCCCCATACACCTGGTTACTGTCGGTTTTTGGGTTTTCTTTTTGAGACAGAGTCTTGCTTTGTCGCCCAGGCTGGAGTGCAGTGGTGTGATCTCGGCTCACTGCAACCTCTACCTCCCAAGTTCAAGAGATTCTCCTGCCTTGGCCTCCCGAGTAACTGGGATTACAGGCACCCACCCCCATGCCTGGCTAATTTTTGTATTTTTAGTAGAGCCAGGGTTTTGCTGTGTTGGCCAGGCTGCTCTTGGACTTCTGACCTCAGATGATCCGTCAGTCTTGGCCTCCCAAAGTGCTGGAATTACAGGTGTGAGCCACCATACCCGGCCCTGGATACTGTCCTGATGAACAGAAATCTGAGTGACTGAGCTTGTTGTCTAAAAAGACCAAACCTAAAGGAACTGTTTAATTTATTGCATAGGAGTAAATATTTGCCAGACTTTTCTGCAGTTGGGTCTCCCTTTTTCCGGTAGTCTGAATAAAGTCTTCCTATGGTTGTTCACATTCTAATCCTAAGAGCCTCTGGCTAGATTATCTTATATGGAAACAGAGACTTTGCAGATATGGTTAAATCAAGGATCTTGAGATGGGGAGATTATCCTTGGTTATCCCAGTGGACCCTATGTTATCCCAGAAGTCCTTATAAGAGGGAGACTGGACATCAGAAGCAGAAAACGGAGAGATGATGATGGAACCAGGTATTGGAGCGATGCATTTCGACAATGGAAGAAGGGACCATGAGCAAAGGAAATCAGGTGGCCTCTAGAAGCTGGAAAGGGCATGGAAAACCTCCTGCTCCCCACGCCGAAGCCTCTAGGAGGAAGGCAGCCCTGCCAACACCTGGACATTAAATTTCCTACCCCCAGAACTGTAAGAGTCAATTTGTGTAGTTTTAAGCCACTAAACTTAATGTGGTAACTTGTTAGAGCAGCAACAGGAAACTAATACACCCTTCTTGTCCTAAACCAGTCACTTAGAAACACTGAAGCTACCATTTCTTTGCTCGTTTGAGTGCAGAATAAAGCGAATAAAGTTCTATTTTATTTTTTTCTCCTGTTCATTTTCCTAGTAAGATATTATTTCTGACTATCTGATGAGCAAGAACATTGAAGGGTAGGGAGTGAAGTTCAGTAACTTTGCCCGGGTTGAATGGTTAATGATTGAGCAGGATTAATCTAAGCTACAGAGACACTGTCTGGGAATATCATGCAAGAGCAGGGTCTTATATAAAAATGTATTAAGTAGAAGTTTATATACAGAATAAAATCTTATTTCTGAAGTCCTATATTGTAGCAACCGATTGACATGATGATTCCTATAATAGAAATAATAAAACAATTGCCACTACATGACTCAAATTATCCACTCCTTCTTATTTTGAAGACTTCACTCAACTTCTCAAGAAATAACCAGTGTACTGTGTTTGTTCCACTTTCAATGATATAGGCACTTTTCAGTTTATTGCTTTTGTAAAGTTTAGTTCTAATAAAGCTCATAGAGCCATAAGAAAATCTCTTTAAACCTTGTTTTTCTTTTAAAAGAATACATTTTGGATTGTAAATTAGGAGGCCGGGAATTCTTTTTCCCTCTTTGGAGGTGATAGTGGTGGTGGTTTGAACTGTCTCCTTACCTAGATCTAGGTACCTGGACTCCACAAGTGTTCACTTTTTGCACTTCTCCATCTGTGTAGAGATGGCATGACATTTGTCTGAACATGAGTGTACCTCCAGTTTACCTCTCCTTAAGCTTTTCTGACTTAGAGAAGTGAGCAGTTGCCCCCACTGGAGGACTAGGGTTGCAGACTTTCTTAGGGCCTGCTCATGGGTCTGGGGCTTTAAAAAATAATGTCCATATGCTGGGGACAGCTTGTATTAAGAATAATCTTTGTGAGCCAGTTAATGCTGTGAGAGATTTTTTCCTAATATTGTCATTGTGCTATTTGCAGCACAAGTTCCAACAAAACAGCTTTTCCATTTTATCGTCGGGATTGTAGAGGCAGCATGTAAAGTAATTAAAATAATGGCACCAGGGCAATCTGTGTGAGAGATGCTGTCAGGACTGGAAACGGAATGCAGAAATTTCCAAATTTCTGTGTGTACTCTTTGGTCCTTCCCAAGGAACCTTCACATGTGTTTCAGTCCTTGTGGAGGATGGGAAACTACGATTTTGTCAGCGTCTGGGTATATATTGGAAGTGTGGAGCTGGTTGGAAAAAAAAATTCACGAAGGAGATATAAAGCAGAAAATTACGGTAAAAACACATGGTTTTTGTCTGGTCTTTTGTATTTCCTATGTGAAAGGTGAATCCTTGAATCTGAAAATGAAAGCCATCTCCAATGTCTCCTAGGTAATACGTCAAATACTGTCATGGACCTCGGATCCCTTCATTACACTCTTTGTTATTTCTGAATGTGAGCTTGACACACAAATCTTCTTTTAAGAAGGCTTTCCAGAAGGCCTACTGTAGCTGTGTGCATGCTTTAAAATAAAAGTAAATCCCTTTCTCACTTAAACAAAACAAAACACCAACCTATTTGTGTCCATGAAAAATATCTTTGCATGTCTAGACAGTAGTGCTGATCAGCTGCCTTTTGTAAGGAAGGAATACAGAAAAACTATTATTCTCCCCAGAAACCTTGTAAGGTCCTATGTGACCCAAGTGACCTCTCACTCAACTAGTGAAACAGGAGCCAGAAGTGTGCAAGGAGCCTGAGCTGGAGCTTGATGCTGATGTTATAAATCAGCCTTGGCATTACTAAGCTTTCCTGTTTTTAGCCAGTAGTCCTTGGGGACTGTTGCTGATTGAGGGTGAAAAAAATTTCGGAACCATTGTAAGTGGTGACACTGACATATCATTAGGCTTCCACCCAGATGGCATTTGTAACAGATAGAAAGGAAACTGTAATGGAATTAACTTAAAGAGGAAAGAATTAAAGCACAATTTTACAGGCATACATAGCATAGGAAGGATCGAAAGGGAACTTTTATTTGCTCTCTGCTTTTGCTAGATACTGAGATTGGTGTGTTGTAGGTGGACTTCACGACAATGAGGAAAGGTTTTTGTTTTTCATTTACAGAGTGGCCATGGTGGCCAGGAGGGTCCTATGCTGGTCAGTTGAAGTTATCTGTGTTTACCTCTCTGTTCCATGTAAATTCAGTTTCTTCCCTCTTCTTCTCCTGGGCATCTTTTTTTTTTTTTTTTTTTTTTTTTGCTTATGACTGTAAGTCATTAAAGCAGTTCCCGAAAACTGTCCTTAGGTCTTTAGCTGTTGTTGGATGCAGTTGAGAATTTTTTGCTTTCACAATGGCCCAAAGTAAATTGTCACATGTGGTTTAAGTCTGGACCCTGCAGTGACCACTGGATGATCATATCCATATTCAGTCCATGATACACTGAATTTGTTACCAAAATATCTTCTAGCTGGAATATGAGAAAGTGCTGGGAGCATTCATTGTTTTATTGCAGGGTAGCTGTTTTCCCCAAACAGCTACCTTTCTTTTTTTTTCATACGGCTATGGAATAAACCACATCCAAAGTATTTTCAAGTATGTGATTGTCCCTTGTATTGAACAGATATTAAAACTGAACATTTCATGGCATGAGGAAGCTGCTCATTGAACAGAGTTGTACCCTCCTTCCTCCATATCTGCACAGATGAGAGAATGCAGGTTCAGAGAAGTAAAGGAACTTGTTTGGGCCACATCGTCAGGCGAGTAGTGGAGCACAGACTCGTACCTGGTCCTGTGTGATTACAGTGCTTGTGCCTTTTAATTTTTCTTTTCTTTTCTTTTTTTTTTGTTTTTGACAGTCTTGCTGTGTTACCCAGGCTGGACATAATCTCTGCTCACTGCAACCTCCATTTCCCGGGTTCAAGCGATTCTTCTGCCTCAGCCTCCTGAGCAGCTGAGATTACAGGCATCCGCCACCACACCCAGCTATTTTTGTATTTTTAGTAGAGACAGGGTTTCACTATGTTGGCCAGGCTGGTCTTGAACTCCTGGCCTCAAGCGATCTACCCACCTCAGCCTCCCAAAGTGCTGGGATTACCAGCATGAGCCACTGCGACTGGCTGGCTTGTGCCTTTTTATTACAGAGCTTTTCAGATTTCTGCAGTGAAGGACTATTTTTGTTTATTTGTTTTGCTTTTGTTTTTTTTTTAAATTTCCAATCCGCTGTAATACAGGGCTGATTGCACAGGACCAGCATGCTGCTTGCATCACATGCACCTTGCCCAGGCCAGCTGGCCAACACCTAAACAGATATACATCTTGCTCAGCAATATGAGTCCTGCCATCACATGGCTTGGATGTGGTGTTGATGGCCAGACTGCTATAAATGTGGATTCTCAATCCTGTAATGTACAATGCCATGGACCAGTAGTGATCAATTCACAGATCATGCTTGAAGTAATATGCTTCGGTTTAAGGGTGGGGGGAGCATCTGTCAGGGAAAAGCCAGACTCCTTTGACTAAAGAGAAACATTGGGAGCGCTGTTGGGAGGCTAGGAATAGAATACGTGGAAGATGTACCCTTCAGCATGCAGATGTTGTGGTTTCTTATTCTCTCCAGGACAAACTTGAATTCCACCAAGTCATGCTCTGATTCAGTACATGCAGATTTTTGTTCTCAAGTCAGATGGGGACATAATTGCAGTGTCCATTGTAGGAAAAACACCAAGCAATTTCTAATACCTACAACAAGCAAAATTTACATGGTGGAAAGGGGTTCAAAAAGGGGACCAGTGCCGTGGCTCATGCCTGTAATCTCACTTTGGAAGGCCAAGGTGCATGGATCGCTTGAGCCCAGGAGTTTGAGACCACCCTGTAGAGAAACCCCCATCTCTACAAAAAAAATAAAGGAATTAGTTGGGTGTGGTGGTGTGTACCTGTCATCCCAGCTCAGGAAGCTGAAGTTGGAGGATTGCGTGAGCCCGGGAGGTCAAGGCTACAGTGAGTTGTGATTATGCCATTGCACTGCAGCCTGGATGACAGAGCAAGATGCTGTCTCATTAAAAAAAAAAAAAAAAAAAGAATTAAAAAAATTTTTTAAAAAAGGGGGCTGGGTGCAGTGTCTCACGCCTGTAATCCCAGCACTTTGGGAGGCTGAAGTGGTCAGATTACGAGGTCAGGAGTTAGAGAACAGCGTGGCTAACATGGTGAAACCCCGTCTCTACTAAAGATACAAAAAAATGAGCCGGGCATGGTAGTGCATGCCTATAATCCCAGCTACTCCAGAGGCTGAGGCAGGAGAATCATTTGAACCCAGGAGGTGGAAGTTGCAGTGAGCCGAGATCGTGCCATTGTACTCCAGCCTGGGCAACAGGGCGAAACTCCATCTCAAAAAAAAAAAAAAAAAGAAAAAAAAAAAAAATGGAGGAGGGCAACATCCTTGCATGAGTTTCTCCAGAAAACTTTATTAATTAACTTGGTGATTTGTTCAGGTTCCTTACTGAGCATCTCCTGTACACTAGGCACTTTGCTTGATGCTTCATGATTAAGGTAGTGTTCCTATACTTTGTAATTTACACCTGCTGGAGGAAAGGAAGTAACAAGAAAACATTTTAAAAATTATTAAATAAACTTGAGCATTAATTTTATTAGTTTCCCCTCTATAATTAACAAATTTAAAGAAAATATTGTTTAATGCTTAGTTGTATCTTTTTTAGGTGATTAAATAGGGTCTTCATAGTAATTTTATTTTTTAAGGTCTTTAATCAGGAAACTGGTATCTAACTAAAACAATGTTTCTATGGGAAAATCACATCCTACAGAAATATTTTTGACTTCAATGCTTTCCTCAAGAATAAAACCTGTCAGAAGTGTGAAAACTGCCTGTACTTAGCAGAGCAATTTGTTATGTGAACCAGTATTGGTAAATGTCCCTAAATGGCGCCACTGGGTTTCTTTGGCCTGAGATATAATAATCTCCTAGAATTTTATGTTCTATAAAATACAGAAAAAATACCATGGTCTATTATTTATTTATTTTTTTGAGACAGCGTCTTACTCTGGCACCCTGGCTGGAGTGCAGTGGCACAATCTTGGCTTACTGCAACCTCCACCTCTTGGTTTAAGCGATTTTCCTGCCTCAGCCTCCCAAGTAGCCAGGACTACAGGCACACACCACCACGCCCAGCTAATTTTTGTATTTTTAGTAGAGATGTGGTTTTGCCATGTTGGCCAACCCGATCTCGAACTCCTGACCTCAGGTGATCCACCCGCCTCTGCCTCTCCAAAGTGCTGGGATTATAGGTATAAGCCACTGTACCTGGCCCACGGTCTGTTATTGATAATATAGCAGACCTATTTCTTTCTTTTTTTTTTTTTTTTTTTTTTTTTTTTTGAGACGGAGTATCGCTCTGTAGCCCGGCTGGAGTGCAGTGGCCGGATCTCGGCTCACTGCAAGCTCCGCCTCCCGGGTCTACGCCATTCTCCTGCCTCAGCCTCCCGAGTAGCTGGGACTACAGGCGCCCGCCACCTCGCCCGGCTAGTTTTTTGTATTTTTTTAGTAGAGACGGGGTTTCACCGTGTTAGCCAGGATGGTCTTGATCTCCTGACCTCGTGATCCGCCCGTCTCGGCCTCCCAAAGTGCTGGGATTACAGGCTTGAGCCACCGCGCCCGGCCCTAGCAGACCTATTTCTATGGTGACTAAATAGAACAGAAATTAATGATGTTCTTAAAAACTTTTAAAATGATACTGAATATGAATATGTGGCAGAATAAGAAGTTTGGTCTTAAGTCTTTGATTCTGATTGTTCACAGATTCTTTTCCTTCATGTTTGATTTTACGTCTCTTTCATAGTGTGGAGATCTCTTTCCCTTGGTGTTGCATTTGTAGGTATGAATGACATGAACCCTTCTTCCCAACACTTTATTGTGAAAAGTCAAAGATGCCATGTATTGCTAGGGATTTTTAATTCAGCTTCTGTCTCGAGTAGAAATTAATTTACTAGGAGAAGATGTAGAAATCCTGGTTTTATAGTCATCAATGAAAAGTGAAATTTGCTTGTATTTCAGTGAAAAATGAAAACCAAAAAGCTTCTTTATAATTTAAATCTATTAGCAATGTTTCAAGCAAAGATCTAATTAATGTATTTTTAAAAATATTGGTATTTGTCTTAGTTTCCTTGGCCAATCCTCTTTCTTATTGTCCTGTTTCTGAGTTTCTGTAAAGAAAGACTTAAAAACTTAGGGCATGCTTTCTCTCCAATCGGTCATTTTTTTTCCCTTTGGTAAAGACACCATTGTGCCTTGGTTTTAATATGAGGAAAAATGAAGGTGGGAGTAGAATTTGCATTAAGTATTTGGAGTTTTTCTTCCTCCCCACCCTCAACATCTAAAATATGCATGGGATTTGGAAAACAAATTAGAAATAGGGTCTGTCACAGATATTTTAAAAATGCATTTCTAAATGGTGGGGAGTTCTGATGTCTGAATAGTGCCATTTCATTTAGGAGCTTAGGTTGCAAAGTTGTATCTAATGCTCGTTTTCTTTTTCTTGGTTTTTATTTTAACTTCTTAAAGATTGAAAGTCTTTTTAAGAAATTGATATTAAATATCCACTTTGCTAATATAAAGTAGTTTGCTAGTATAAACTAATAATGGTATAAGCAATTTTAATTTTTTAGGTTTTTGCTGCTGCTGTTTGTTTTTGATGTGGGATATCTGCTAAGGAAATAGAGAGTAATTAGACTCAGAAATGGTTTTGCTTCTTTGTCTCTCTCTGTCCCTAAACTCTTGTGTTAGTGGGAACACGGAGACCACAAGAGCTGTGATTCTTTCTCTTAGACATTAATTTTAAAATAGCCTGGGTGTGGTAGCTCATGTCTGTAATCCCAGCAATTTGGGAGGCTGAGGTGGGCAGATCGCTTGAGCTCAGGAGTTCAAGACCAGTCTGGGCAACATGGGGAAACCGCATCTCTACAAAAAATACAAAAATTAGCCAGGCATGGTGGTGTGCACCTGTAGTTTCAGCTACTTGGGAGGCTGAGGCAGGAGGATTACTTGAACCTGGGAGGTTGAGGCTGCAGTGAGCCATGATCATGTTACTGCCTTCCAGTCTGGGCAACAGAGCCAGACCCTGTCTCAAAAATAAATAAATTAAAAAAATAAAAAATAAAAAAGGACAGATGGACTGGTACAAACCATCAAAGACACATTTTACAAAAGACACAAGTTTGGCCACTTAGCATCAGCGTCTATTCTTGCCCACTTTTGTATGCATGCTTAGCATATCCCCCAGCACACATATGGCTCAAATATGTATTTGTGGAGCAAATGGATGAAGGAATTAATTGGGTGTATAACCAACTAGTTAACCAACTAGCTGATTTCACGATAGTTGAGAACTCATCTGTGTGGGTTACCATTGTGGATTGAAATGACCTGCATTTTCAAACAGGTACTCTCTCTTCATTTTGGTTGATTGTGTTGACAAAGAAAGACTCTGTAACACTCAGAAATCTAAATATAGCTCCACGCAGATGCACACTTGTTATAAGAATGCAGTATGGAAATTAACTATGGATTGAATTTTAATCATTTAAACTGCACACATCTCCTACCCCTTCCTCCCTCTATTGTATCACATGTAATTACATTATTATACATCAATCATTTAACTGGGGTAAACAATAATTTCTGGAAAACTAAGATGTTTAATTTGAAGAAACGAATTGCTAAGTAAATGAAAGGGAAACATACAAATGTACTGGGTGATTCTTTTGTGTAGCTGTTTGTTTAGCAATTCAGGAAGTGACTTAAACTTTGCCTGCCAATATTAGATGCTAGATTGTTATCAAAGGAAGGGTCCTATCATTTTTCATATGTGTTTAGTTAGAGATTTGTTTAAATGGAAACATAAGCTAGCAAGCAATGGTTTCACTTTTGGGAAATGATTTCCCTCGTAAAAGCTTCATGTCTCATGCTCTAAGGTAAAGAGAAAAAAAAAATCATATTGGATGTTTTTTTTCTTTCTGGTCTGGGAAGTGCATCAAATGTAACCAACACAGTGAATTCAGACCACCTGTGAGATTCCAAATTGCTTTTCCTGAATCATTGTTGAATTAAATAAAAACATTTGATTATGGTACTTAAAGCAAATCAAGGAATATTCAGATGAATCAGTGGATAAACACATTTAATAGTAGTATGGACTTTGCTCTTATTGCAGATGGATTATTATCCAATGAAACCATTCTTCTTTCATGTTGTAAATCTTTCCAGATTTCAGGAAGCCAGGGCAGCTGTATTTTTTTAAACCTTCACATGTGATCCAAAAGTACCATTTCTTAGGAGAAACGAAGATCTGTTAATTTACAGTATTTGTAAGCAACGGCTAAACCCTTTTCTGTAAACATCGGAAATACACCTGGTAAAGGAAAGCTCTTCTGCCAGATAAAATGGAATGTTCTCAGTTAACCAAGGGAGCAGCTTGGATGAGAGAGGCCCATGGAACAAGTGCTGCTGAGCGTCTGATTCCAGTCTGTGAAGGATGTGAGGGAATTTGCCTGGCCTCAGGGCTAGAGAACTATTAATAGAAGCAACTCAGCAATTTCTGTCTATATTGCTCACTTTGTCTTGATGTCTTGAGGAATATGCTAACTTAAAACTCATAGACTCAAGGAAAGGCAAGCTGGCTAGACTTAACTCAAACTGAATCATAGAAGAGGCTACATCTGTCAGAGAAAACTCTGTGATCATGGACAGTGCAGATATTCCTATCTGGATAGGTATTGTCGGCGGGACTGAAGAGAGGTGAAATGTGTGCAAGAGATGGCTCAGAGATTGAAGAGCGCTTCCAATTTCTGTGACTCTGAATGGTTCCAAAAATGTAGAGATTCATTTGGTTTGAGTTTATGTTCTGGCAGGTAGTCTTTGTACAAAATTCTATTTTTGCTACTCCTAAACAGCTTTTTGGTGACTTTTCAGTCATGTTACATATGACTGAAATATATGTATGTGTGTATATGTGTGTGTGTGTGTGTGTGTGTATATATATATATATATATAGTACAGGGCATAGAATAAGTTTATTAATGTTTCATTGAGAACATAAGACTGAAATACAACTACAGAATGTTGAGGAAAATCAATATTAATATATGAGTTTGATCTTAAGGGTAGGTCAGTGGACCTTGAACTATTTGGTTGGTGTCAGGCCGTGCCTGTGGTGTCTCTTCATTGGCCAGCACAATGGCGTCTTTGTCTGGGAATCTCTATTCTCTACCTCTCATTAGGGTGGTCAACATATCACAGCGGCCTTTCCCTTCCCAAATAACTGTGAGAACAAAAGTGCCAACACAAGCATAAGCCCTTGCCAAGTACAACAGCATGAGGTTCCATCAGGCCTAAAGAGGGGCATCCTGAGAACCCTCAGTGCCCTCTGAATTGGTCATCACAGCAATGGGATTTTCAGTCTTGCTCAACATTGGGGATTTGAATAGCTCTTAGGATAATCTCTTGTCTAGTGGTTAAGGATATAGTCCCCATAAAAGAAATCTGCTTGTGGGTAATATTTTGCTAAAATCTGACCATCCACAGTCTGATGTGATGACCAGGCCACCAGACTGAGATTAAAGAGCTGAGCTATTTATTGACAAAGGCACCAACTTCTTCTAGCTCAGCATCTTGCTCAATAACCACTGTGTGCTTTTGTAGGCGCATGAAGAGAATATTCAACATTTTCCCATTCTTTTTTTTTTTTTTTTTTTTTTGAGATGGAGTCTCGCTCTGTCACCCAGGCTGTAGTGCAGTGGCACAATCTCGGCTCACTGTAACCTCCACCTACCAGGTTCAAGGAATTCTCCTGCTTCAGCCTCCTGAGTGGCTGGAACTACAGGCGCGCACTGCCATGCCTGGCTAATTTTTGTATTTTTAGTAGAGACAGAGTTTCACCATGTTGTCCAGGATGGTCTTGATCTCCTGACCTCATGATGTACCCACCTCAGCCTCCCAAAGTGCTGGGATTACAGGTGTGAACCACTGTACCCGACCCCCATTCTTTATTAAACTTATAGGAAGCCTATTTATATCTCAAGCCTCTGATTGACAACAGTTGATTGATTGTCTGTGAAAGGTGAACTTTTACCATTCTATGTTCCCAAGCTTTACTTAGGCAGAAAGCCATTGCCATCTTCTGAGACGAACCCCTGTAATGTAATCATAAAGCAGGAAGGATCATAGGCACCTGTGGAATTGTCCTCAAATTTTTTGGCAATGAAAATCGCAACTGAAGCACTGCTAATATTTTCAAGAAAAACAGTAAAAATGGATTGTTACAATTAGTTCCTCCAATTAAGTATTCAAGAAAAGCATAGAAGTATGTGAAGGTTTCCTTATCTGTTTATCCAGTGACCTGTATCTTTCCACGATACTTTCAAATGGAATTTATTTAGCCTAAAAATGGAAATTAATTTTGCACTGATGGCCTGAGATTAGAGTTTCTGTGCATTCTGGAGATGAGGGTAGCTACTGACCTTTCTATCTTGCTTTATTATCTGTTGGTCTTGGCAGTACCTTTCTCTTCCAGGATGCATTCCCAGAACGGTTCAGTGAAACAAATGCTCTTTGGAGGACTTTGGCTCTTTGTGGCTGAGATAAATATATATCAACTTAAAGTGGGTTTTATTTTCCTCTGTGAATGAGTTCCTAGAGAATTGCAATTGTGGAAAGAACTGAAAGCTCAAATATAACAGAATGAAGTTTCCCTAAAGAATTACAGTTTGAAGCCTCAGTACATTGAGTAATTGTGCTACAATAGGTACTTCTGGTCAAAGGGTTTGAGGGTTGCTGTCAGTCTATTTTCAAAACTGAAGATGAGGAGAATGATTCTCAACTGCAGGTTCAATGGGAACATCGTGGGGAGAAAAGTCTATTCTGCTAGTCATTGGTTTTTGAAGCACAGATGGGGCCTGTGAGATTTGGGTGGCATGATGAGGAGAGGGGAGTAAGGGGTGATGCAGCGGGGTATAGGGGGTTTAGACTCACCTTCCTAGTTGTGTTGCAGTGTTGAAACCTCTGAGTCTATTAGTGTCCTACAGAAGTGTTTGTTAAAATAGATCAAAGACTAAATTTCTAACCATTAGGGAAGGGAAAGGCATTCTCAGAGATTCACAAATATACGTAGTTAATGGAACCATAACTTTTAGAAGTCAGTGTTCATAGGACAGATGGGAATAGCTGGAATGAAGTGAGCTTTGAATGCTGATTGCTTTATTTTTATACTAGCTAATGAGTGAATGTGCCACACATCCTCTAACCTTTCTGGAATGGTGAACAAATGGACAGATGTGCTGAGTAAGTGTTGGAAGACGACTACATGAACCCTTAGGCAATTAGAAGGAATTTAAAGAAATAAACCATGTATTTACGATTAAACCAGGAAAAGCCTGTATATAAATCCAATTGGTAACACTTTATATAAAGATCAATGATAAAAATCCTTAATATTTTTCATGATCTTTCGAAGTTTCTTTGAAGGTGGTAAGTGGCCTCAGAAATTTGAATTATCACGAAAGGAAAAGGAAGAGTGACTTAAGGATGTGTATGTGTGTGATTCCAAGTTAAAGATTCTGGCACAGATCAGTGTCATGGAGACATTAGGGACGAATTTGAAGGTTAAATTTTTTCATTGGGCCAGGTGTGCTGACTCATGCCTGTCTGTAACTCCTGCACTTTGGGAGGCTGAGGCGGGTGGATCACTTGAGCCCAGGAGTTTGAGACCAACCTGGGCAGCAAAACATGGTGAAACCCTGTCTCTACACAAAATATAAAAAATTAGCTGGGCGTAGTGGCGTGTGCCTGTAGTCCTAGTTACTTGGGAGGCTTATGTGGGAAAATCACCTGAGCCCAGGAGGTTGAGGCTGCAGTGAGCTGAGATGGCCGCTAACTGTACCACTCCAGCCTGAGTGATAGAGTGAGACCCTGTCTCAACAATGAACAAACAGTGCTTCCAAAACCCAACAACAAATAAATTTATTCATTGCGTTTCAAGAGGAGCGAGTGTTTTGAGAAAAGACTACGAGGACTTTTGGCAAGTTGAGTTAAATACTGATATCTGCTTCTTTAACAGGATCACCATTCTTGTCTATATCTGGAAAGAAGACAAACCTTGGGCAGCAAAATGCTGTTTTTATTATTAATGCAGTGATGTCAATCCAAACTAGATGACTATGATTCATGGAATCTTCAAGGAAAACCAAGTACTCTTTTTTAATAAAGTAATGGAGCTGGGAATTGCACATCTGCTCTTAAAAATCTGTTTTTCATAATACAGAACATATGTTAATCGTCACATCTTTTATTAAACTGAAGCAAAATTCTTGTTGAGTAGATTAATTCTGGATCCTGAAAATGCGGGACCATGGAGACGAGCATATCGAGACAAATGTCTGTCTGTCTTACCAACTTACCTCTAGAACAGTGATTTTCACACTGCTGGATGTGACCCTTACAAGGGTAATGAAATCAAGCTAGTGGGTTGGGAGTAGCATTTTTTTTGTTGTTGTTTTTGAGACAGGGTCTCCCTCTGTCGCCCAGGCTGGAGTGCAGTGGCGTGATTTCCGCTGACTACAACCTCTGCCTCCTGGGTTCAAGAGATTCTCCTGCCTCAGCCTGCCGAGGGATTACAGGCATGCCGCACCATGCCCAGCTAATTTTTGTATTTTTAGTAGAGACAGGGTTTTGCCATGTCTGCCAGGCTGGTCTCAAACTCCTGACTTCAGGTGATCTGCCTGCCTTGGCCTCCCAAAGTGCTGTGATTACAGGAGTGAGCCACCACGCCCAGCCTGAGAGTAGCATTTTTAAAAAATGAAATGGAGTGAAAAATGCAGAGTACATTGAATGTAGGAGGTTTTGGGAGCTTTTGCATTATTGTTTTCTCTTGTGTGTCTACACAAAGGTGTCTACAGTCATGATGTAGGAGGTACCTTTCCTGTATTTCTTCTAGAGCTCCAGCTTTAGGTTCGCTTTAGGTTGGCTGGACCAGCAAAATCCCACCCCTAATTGGAGAGGTCAGGCCGACTGGTTGAGGCTAGAGTGATGTCTGATAGAGAGGGCTCGAAGACTCAAACACAGCTTTTGAGTCTCTGATTCTGCAGTTACATTATACCTGCAGGTTCAGCTGCCTGAGCTTGTCTGTTTCCTTACAGATATTTATCATAGTGCGCTCTCCTTGGCCTGCACTGACCCAAGAATCAGAAGCAGTATGTCAGTGCGTAAGGAAGCATAATTCATTAATTCTTTTTTTTTTTTTTTAAGATGTTTTTGGTAACAGTTTTATTGAGAAATAATTCATATACCACACAATTTATCAATTTAAAGTGTGCAAATCATGCTTTTCAGTATATTCACAGAACTGTGCAACCATCACCCACATCAATTTTAGATTATTTTTATGACTTCAGAAGGAGACCTTGTAGCCTTTAGTTATCATTTCCCAACCTTTTCTTTCTTGGATTGAGGTTGCAGCCTCAGCGGATGCCTTGAGAGAAAAGATGAACTTCGGCATCTATAGGCTGATATGGTGATCTCCACACTTTATTTATTAACTCTTCAGTAAAAAAGTTTTTGAGCATGTACCCCCAATTTACGTAGATAGAAGTACATTTGTTAACTTCTATTTCAGGCTTTAAAAAAAAGAAAAAACATCTGTAAATGATATATGCCACTGTACTAATATAATATTATATTATCAAACACACAGAGTTCAGCACTTAGTAAAAAAAAAAAGCTGGTATTTGCTCCATACGCCCCTGTGACTCAGCCTCTGTGGGCCTCCCTCCCATTTTGATGGCCTTTAGTTAGCATGTACAGGCCCAGTTTAGTCTGGGCTCAGCTGACCCCTGGACCTCTCTCTCATCCCCTGGTACCCTCCCAACCCACTCCTTGTTCTCTGGCCTTGCAGAACTCCAGACAGTGCTCCCAGATGCTGGCTTTTCTCTCCCGATACCACCCCACTATCTTGACTTTCTCTCTACGTGGAATGTTCTCCCTGTCCCCGTCTTTCTGGCTAACTTGGTCTAATTCACACAGCATATGCCCAGGTTTACCTCTTCTGCTAGTTTTCCTTACTCTTTGAAGCCCAGGTAGATGGACCTACCTCCTTTTCCCCTTAACAGCTATACCTGTTTATTTTAACAATATATTTATTTGTTTGTATCCAATTTTAGGCCCCAGGGATTGGACTCGTACATTGCTTACATTTTCTCCCCCACCTTCTCTTTCTCTTACTTTCTTATTACAGCAGTGTTGACAAGTATATTCTCCCATATACATGAATCTTTGCACTTTCCCGCATGTCTTCCTAGGGATAGATTCCTAGAATGTCGATGCCACTTTTTGGTCGTAGTTTAAAAAAATCCAGAAAAATGGGTTGAGACCAGATTGTGAAGTGACTCGAATCTCAGATCTCCAAACATTAAAGCTTACTGATTGGGCACTAATCACATGAGTGTGCTAGAGCTGCTGAAACAAACTACCACCAAGTGGGTGGCTGGAACAACAGGATTTATCATCTCAGCAGTTCTGGAGGCTGGAAGTCCAAAAGCAGAGTGTTGGCAGGGTTGGTTCCTTCCAAGGACTGTGGGGAAGGATCTATGCCAGGCCTCTCGGCCTTCTTCATGTTCACCTGACATTTTCCCCGTATGCCTGACTGTGTCCCCAGATTCCCCCTTTATGATGGTACCAGTCACATTGGATTAGAGGCCCACCTTACTCCAGTGTGACCTCATTGTAGCCTAATTACATCTGTAATGACCCCATTACAGATAAGGTCACATTCTGAAGGTACTGGGGGTTACGACTTCATATGAGTTTGCGGAGTGGCACACAATTCAATCCATGACATTGATTGACACAAAATTGAAGTTATATATTATTAGGGAGATTTGCTACATTTATAATGTCGAATCTTCCTAATTAGGAACAAGATATATTTCTCTTTTTAAGATTTATTTATATTTATTTTATTAAGTCAATTTTACAGATTTATTGAGTTTGGGGCCTTAGAAAGAATATTTGTAAAATGGGATCAGACCAGGAAGAATATGGGTAAGCCACATTAGAGAAGTAAGAGAATGGAATGGGGTGACTGGCATGTAGTTGGCACTCCATGAGTGTCTGTGGAGTAAATTTACTGCATGAGTAGAGGGAATCAAAGGTAAAGAACATTTAATTTTGCACCGTAAAAGTTGTAGGGGATGATGGCCAGGTGTGGTGGCTCACGCCTGTAATCCCAGCACTTTAGGAGGCTGAGGCGGGCAGATCACTTGAGGTCAGGAGTTCAAGACGAGCCTGGCCAATGTGGTGAAATCCCGTCTCTACTGAAAATACAAAAATTAACTGGGTTTCAGTGGTGGGCACCTGTAGTCCCAGCTACTCTGGAGGCTGAGGCAGGAGAATTGCTTGAACTAGGGAGGCAGAAGTTGCAGTGAGCTGAGATCATACCACTTCACTCTAACCTGGGCCATAGAGCAAGACTCTCTCTCTCTCTCAAAAAAAAAAAAAAAAAAAAAAAAGTTGTGGGGGATGTTGCTGTACAGTTTGGGTACTTACATATTTGAATTTGTCTAAGATTGTCCTTTATCAGGACAGATTTTCTCAATTTGATAATTCCCTTTGTGTGTATGAGTCATCATAGAGAAAGTGTAGAAGCTGAAATACTATTACGAGAAAAAGAATGCATAAAATAAACTCATTACTACCAAGATCTCCTTTTCCTTCTTTAGTCTTTAGAAATACAGATGATTGAAAATTTACATTACGTGGAAAAAATAAGAAACACCCTAAAAAGGTAATTATTTTATTTTTATTTATTTATTTTTTGAGATGGAGTTTCACTCTTGTTGCCCAGGTTGGAGTGCAATGGCACGATTTCGGCTCACCGCAACCTCCGCCTCCCGGATTCAAGCTATTCTCCTGCCTCAGCCTCCTGAGTAGCTGAGATTACAGGCATGTGCCACCACGCCCGGCTAATTTTTTTTGTATTTTTAGTGGAAATGGGTTTTCTCCATGTTGGTCAGGCTGGTCTCGAACTCCTGACCTCAGGTACTCTGCCCGCCTCGGCCTCCCAAAGTGCTAGATTACAGGCATGAGCCACAGTGCCCAGCCTGAAAGGGTAATTCTTTTAAAACACTTTAATTTTTATGGTTGAAAGAAGGCTCACAGATCCCCCGTCCTGCTATACTCTGTTGCATTTCCAACTCTTGAGAGTCTTTTCCTCCCCCAGGGCCCCTCCTGTCTCTCTTCTCCCCCATGGAGTGCTGGTTCAGGAATATTTGAGGATTGGCCTACTGTGCAAATACTCAGCATTGCGTCTTTCATCTCAAATCCTACAACTGAAAGCAGAAACATTTTATGTTTGAAAGAATGGGAAACCTTTGCAATTCACAGATCTGCAGTTCCCGGTTTCAAACACTTGCCTTGATGTTTGTTACCTCATTATAGTCCTCAGTTAAAACCTCTACCTTCAGCGTAGCACTGTGAGCACTGTGTGTTCAATTATTGCATTCTTTCCTTTTCTTTCATCTTTTTTATTCTGCACAAAATTTCATTCCTTTAGCTAAGCTCCCACCTGCCACATCTTCTTACCTTTTTTCCAGATATCTCCATGCTGGGAAGCCTCTGCCAGTTGGACTTGTTTCTCAGGGGAGGCTTCATTCACCACTTTGCCTCCTCATAAGCCCTAGGCACGCTTTCTGGATAAATTCTTTCTTCTTTTCTTTTCAGGATCAAACAACTCAGCCCTGGCTTGGCTCTTCCCCTAGGCTCCAGCTCTAGTCCGTAGAGCCTTTCCCCACTGCCCTCCAATACAGAAAGAATTGACAAAAAGGCAAAAGCATGTTTTGCTACTATGGCAACCATGCCCAGCCACATCTTTCCCTTTTGAAGTTCCTTCGTTATTTTATTTATGTAAAGTTATCGAATAAAGCTGAGCTTCATGCTTTTAACCATTTCCAGCCCTCGTTTGAAGACTTGGCCTTATTTCCTTTCATAAGCCTTTATTATAGCTGTTTGGTACATGAATTTCTTCATCACGGATACCTAGAATATTTTCCATCAATGGCCCCTAGAGCACTTCATCGTCTCTGGATGTACAAGTCCCTGTGTGAGAGGTGGTGCCTCAGCTTGTCATGCACTCCCAGTTTGAAAATATCTTTTGTCAGATTTGTGGGTGATGAATTGGCTGTAAATCTGAAATAGGGTGGTATCTTTAAAAGTGTGGACTTACATGTGATAACTCACTTTGGGATATGAAGTGAAATGTCTCTACTCCTAACAATGGTTGACTTACAAACAGCTTTCAGGAATTGCTTTGATTCATATTATTAGTATGAATGAAGTTATTCAGAAGATATAGGGCAACACATAATTGTGTACAGGGGATGGAGAGGACACAGATCTCTTCTAATGACATGATTAGGGAATTTGAGGTCACTTCTTTGGGGTGTCCACTGAAGCGAGAATTGTAATGTCTTTATACGGACAGAGTAGATTAATAGACACTGGAGACTACAAAAGGTGGGCGGGTGGGAGGGGGTGAGGGTTGAAAAATTACCTATTAGGTACAACGTTTACTGTTCCAGTGATGGGTACACTAAAAGCCTAGACTTCACTGCTATGCAGTATATGCATGTTACAAACCTGTACTTGTATACCCTAAATATATAAAAATAAGAAATTTAAAAGAAAGAATCTTATAAAACTTTTAAGGTCATGTCATAGGATTCTCAAGTCCCTTTTATCACTTTTACTCCAAGTAGATTTTTCACTCTTCTTTAAATATCTCCAGGGTCTGAGATGATCCCCCTTTTTCGGGGATCACATTTCATCTTCGTCTCCTAGTAAGATAACTTTTTCTGAGTGACCTGTCTTTCTAAGGTCTGTCATTGCGTTAGCTTATTCCTGGGTTTTCAACCATTTAAATTCCTCAGGCAGTATGCAGACATTTGCACTTGTTTTTATGCAGCTGGAAGAAACAGGGGAAAGGAATGTTGTATCCAGGCAAAGCCATGGCAGCATACATCCAAGTAATGCTGAGATGAAATGCTGACTTGTTGACTCACTCAACAGACATTTACTTATATAACTTGTGGGGCATAGTGCTGGATGCTGAGTACTTACAGATAGTTGGTGTTTTCTGGCTTGAAGAACTTCTTTCCAGGGGAGGAAGTATGTATAATATATATTAGATGCTCACTCTATAACCCTCCCCAATTCCATTCTGTTTCCCTATTTAGAAGCAACCACTAGCCTAAATTTGGTTTTTATCATTCCCATTCATGCTTTTATGTTTTTACTACATATATATGTATCCATAAACTATATATAAAATTATTTTGCATGTTTTTGAACTTTATAGAAATAACACACTGATTATGTAATCCTGCAACCTGCTTTCTATGCCTCTGAGATTTACCCATGTAATTCTCGTTTATAATTTTTCCTACAAGTTTTATTGTGTGAAAATAATATTATATATTCATGTCATCACCTGTTAATAAACACTTAGGGTGTTTCAATATTTCACTGTTGTAAACCTTGTAGATTGAGCAATCTTGCATGTCTTCTTGTGCAAGAGTTTCTCTAGGTGTATCTGTATCACTGTTGAGTCAAATGATTTGTGTTATCTTTAGTTTTGCTAGATTTTGGTCAGTTGCTCTTCAAAGTGATTATGCCAACTTATCCTTCTACCCGTGCTATATTTGAGTTTCAATTCCCTGCATCCTCATCAACACTGGGCTTTGCTGTATTTTTTGATAACTGCCTTTATGATATTCTCATAGCTCCCTGAACTTTGCCTTCTCATCATACTTGTTTAATGCCCTTGCCAGTCTGTAGACTCTAAGAGGCAGGGATGGTGCCTGTTTGTTCACCATTCCACTCTCAGGAGTTTCTGAAATCCAGCACCTCCTTCCTTTCTTCTACACTGCAAGGCCAGTTTCACATGCCAAATCTTCTGCAAAGCCTTCCTCCATCCCTCAAAATCAGATGGCTCTTCCTTTTTGGGGGACCTCTGTTGTTAATAGCAGTTTTTGTGCCTCTTTAATGTTCACCATGTCTTATATCTAAATGTGTACTTTTCTGTTGCCCTCAATAGATTAGCTGGTTCTCGAGGGTGGAGAAGATTTTCCTCATCTTTGCAGCATCCACGGTACCGGTGCCATGTATGTTTTAGGTGCTTGATAAATATTTGAGTGAATACTTCAGTGCCTGCTATGTTCTGGGAAATCATTCACACCCCTCTTACTTGATGATACTTAATGCTGTTGCTGACACAAAGGATATGTACCTAATGTAGGTTGTTTATCGGTGGCCAGGTGGTGCTCTAGAAGGACTGCAGCAAACAAGAGGACTTTTCACCCCACACCTGCCCCAGTGCTGGGATTATTCAACCTCTTCATCTTTGTCAGTGGGTTAGGGAAAAAATGGTAATTATGAGATACTGTATATATAGATACACATGCACATATACAGTTGATCCTTGAACAATGCAGGGGTTATGGGCACTGACTGCCACCTAGTCAAAAACCTGTGTATAACTGTTGACTCTGCCCAAACTTAACTACTAGAAGCCCACTGTTGACCAGAAGCCTTACTGATAACAGAGTCAGTTAACATATATTTTGTATGTTATGTGTATTATGTACTGTATTCTTACAATAAGCTAAGAGGAAATATATTTACTGTCCATTAAGTAACAGTGGATCATCATAAAGTCTTCATCCTCATCGCCTTCACATTGAGTAGGCTGAGGAGGAAGAGGAGGGGTTGGTCTTGTTGTTTCAGGGGTGGCAGAGGCAGAAGAAAATTGACACGTAACTGGACTTGTGAAGTTCAAACCTGTGTTATTCAGTGTCAACTGCATATATGTATTTCTTTTGTGAGATTTCTGTTTATATCCTTTGCTTTCTTTTGGGATAATTGTCTTGCTTGTATAACCTCTTTCTACATTAAAGGTATTAATACTCTCTTATTTCGCTAGCTTATTTGTTATCTAAAGCTTGTTTCTTTGGATGGATCTCCAGCCTGAATGCCTCCATTCAACTCATTTCTCTGAAAGGAATAGTCTTCCTTTTTCCACCCTTCTGTTCCTCTTCCATCTCCTTCCCCTCTTCTACCCTTCTCTCCTTGCCCTGCTACCTCCAACATTCTTACCCTGGTCAACACCAACTTATCCTTCCTATCTAAGTTTAAATATCACTGCTTTGGAGAAGCCTATCTGGTCCTCCCTTCCTACTTCATGTCAATCAATCTCCCTGTGCCCTGTTATTCTCTTTCAATGCCCCCCCCCCCACCACCACATTATTCTCTCCCATAACTGCCTTCATGCTCCCTTCATGGCTCTCACCATCATTAGCAGTTACATGCACATGTAATGTTTTTATCCACTGCTATAATGTAAATCTCTTCCAGGACTGGGATAAAATCTGGTAAATAAGGGAGTGGGTAAATTAAACAGCCAAGTCATTCTTTTTGATCACTGTGTTATTAAACTAAAATGATTTCTATTTCATTAGTTGGTAAAGAAATTGTTTAAAGACTTCCACTTGCACTCTGAAAAGATTTTATGTTTGCTAATGGAAATTAATAAAAATGGAGTGTTTTTCAAATGGGTGGATGATGGGGGTGGGAGAGAAGGAGAAAGAGAATGTGCATCTGGGAGCAAAACAACTGCATATTTGAGAGTAGGTGTGGCCAGCTGTTCGTTCTATGCTGGAGGATGCCGCACCCCTCCTGCTGTGTTTCCCCAAGTAAGCTCTGGGAGAAATCTGTAGCATTCAAACAGTCCCCTGAGTATGTGTCACAAGTA